>NC_082728.1:26059969-26365809 GCF_030144855.1 Hypanus sabinus | reverse complement strand
CTGTCTGGAATGGGAACTGTACCTCCCTTAATCACAGGATTCTGCAGAGAGTGGTGCGGATAGCCAGTGCATCCCATGATTCAGGACATTTACAAAGACAGGTGTGAGAAAAGGGCCCGGAGGATCATTGGAGACCCGAGTCACCCCAACCATTTTCTATTCCAACTGCTACCATCCAGGAAACAGTACCGCAGCATAAAAGCCAGGACCAACAGGGTCTGGGACAGCTTCTTCCACTCGGCCATCAGACTAAATAACTCATGCTGATTTGAGTATATTCTATGTTACAATGACTGTTCTACTTATGATAAATTATTATAAATTACTATGATTGCACATTGGACATTGAGATGGAGACGTAACGTAAAGATTTTTATTCCTCATGTATGTGAAGGATGTAAGAAATAAAGTCAATTCAATTCAATACATAGATTGATTGTGATCTATGTCCATAAACTGATGCTAGGCACAGGAGTGTCTGTATACAAGATGACTCTTACATGCTGCCTCACTGCATGGTATATAAACTGCACTGTGGTGGCAGAAGGCTCTAATTAATGATAAAGTGGTGTGGGTGGTTATAGAGAGTTTGATCAACCTTACTGCTTGGGGAAAGTAACTGTTTTTGGTCTAGAGGTCCTTGCGTGGATGCTACATAGCCTCCTCTCTGACGGGTGTGGGACAAGTAGTCCAAGAGTCCTCGTGTTGTTACTGGCCCTTTTCCAGCACTCTTCTGTATACATCTTTGACGGCAAGTTGGCTGAAGCCGATGATGCCTTGGGCAGTTTTGACTCCTCATTGTAGAATCTTCATGTCCGTCACAGTGCAGTTTCCGTACCATGCAATGATGCAGCATGTTAGGATGCTCTCTGCAGTGCAACTGTGGAAAGATATTAGTACAGATGTGCTTAGTCCAGCTCTCTTCATTCTCTTCAGGAAGTAAAGGAATTGGTGTGCTTTCTAGTATGTGTAGAATGTGTTCTGGTACCATGAAAGTTGATGAAGATTGCACTCTCAGTAGTTTGAAACTGTTTGCATTTTCCACTGCAGATAGTGCAACAAACATATTTTCTGAAAAAGGATCTAGTGCTTTCCGGGCATATATAACGAATAAAATCTTCTTGGGCTTCCGGCCAGGTACAGTTATCAATTTTAACCAATGTTTCGATAACAAACTCTGCTGTCTTCATCAGGGATGATGCTTGGGCATATCTAGTCCAATGGTATTTATACCCCTGTAGTCAATCCCTCTTGATTGGTTAATTCTCATCCAATCAGGTTTCCATTGTCCCACCTTGTTTACAATCAAATTCCAGTTCTTCATCTTTGTTAAAATTGTTTTCCTATAGTTTTCTTTCAATGGCTTCCTTCACCAGGTGGTCCCAAAATCCATTGGTGCAGCACAATAGTTTTGAGCCATCAAAGTCAATCTTATGGCCATTGCGAATGCAATGTTCTACTACTGCCAATTTCTCTGAGTGACCCAGACAGATACACCTCCTGTGCTCCTTGATGCGGGTTTCCACTGTGTGTCCCGTCTGGCCGATTTATGCTGCTCTGTGTTCACAGGGAATCCTGTAAAAATCAGCCGACCTGAGTCCCAAGTCATCTTTGGCCCGCATGAGCCGTGATTTGAGCTTCCTTACAGGTTTGTGGATAGTATTAGTCTGGTATTTTTTCAGGATCCTGGCAATCCTTCCAGAAACCATGGAAATATAGGGAAGATTGGCAGTAATTACGGGTTCCACCTTGTAGTTATGTTTCCTGGTTTTCCCATTGGCCCTTTTAAGGGCCCGATTGATTTCCTTCACCTTGTATCCATTCTGTAGTGTTACGAATGAGGAGCAACTCTGATGGGCAGAAGGGTACAGAATCGCCAATGCCCCCCCCTCAGACGCACCAGGAGAGATGCTACGAGACCGGTGGGGGCTTCTGTGTGTGTCCACCCTTGCCTGGGTGACGAGTCCTTCATGGAACGGTCGATGGATCAAGATCGTAAAAGGAAAGTCGGCAAGTTAATGGCTGTTATTCTCTCTCTCTTTCTCTCTCTCCAACAATTGCAACACCGCGAACAACAACTACTGCAGCCTGTATGAACTGAACTGAACTTTATATTTCCATCGGACAATTCATTATCCCCTAGACAATGATAGAGCTTATTTCTTATTGATTATTATTACACCTGCACTTTTAGGTTTAGTATTGATGACGTATATTATCTGTATATTTGCATTGATATATTTTTGTGTATTTTTACTAATAAATACTGTTAAAAATAGTATCATCAGACTTCAATAGATACTCCTATATTTGCTGGTAAGACACCCAGTCACGGGGTTTATAACAAATTGGGGCCTCGTCTCGAGATTTGATACCAAATTGGAGGGCCAGTGAATCGGGCTTTTAAGTCCAGACTTGGATCTGGTTGCGCGGGTAACCAGACGGGAAACTAGCAAAGATGGACGTAGATGAATTTACAAAAAAACCCAACTCCAGAGGCGCTAGAGGCTGCCACAAAGTCGGACTTGGTAAATATTCTGAAAAGATTAAAACTCACAGAGGTGAAGTCGTCAATGAAAAAGTGGGAGATACAGAGGGCCATAGCTCAGTATTATGTTAATAAGGAGGTGTTTTCGGCTGAGGTAGTGGAACCTACCCCGGAAAAGGTACCAGCTATTGGGATGGTTCAGTTAGAGTTGGAAAAATTAAGGTTGGAACAGAAGAAAAGGGAGCATGAGCTCCAGCTAAAGGAGTTAGAGGCGAAAAGGGAGAAGGCAAGAGCTGAAAAGCAGAGGGAGCATGAAAGAGCTGAAAGGGAGAAGGAGAAACAGAGGCAGCATGAGCTGGACATGGAGAAGTTACGGCAAGAGAGAAGGGTCCAAAGGGTGGACTGAGAGGAAAGGTTTAATGTTAGCGGGGACCCAGTTACAGGGTTCGTAACAGTAGGAATATCATGCATAATTTTCCTGTAGGTTTCACTCAGTTAATCAAAGTAGAAAGAACCGCTCTATGTTGGGAGACGTGATGGTGGTTGTTATTGGTGTTGTTACGAACCCAGTAACTGGGTCACTTACCAGCAAAGATAGAGAGGTCCATTGAAGTCTGATGGTACTATTTTTAACAGTATTTATTAGTATAAATGCACAAAAATAATGTCAAAGCAAACATACAGATAATATACGTCGTCAATACTAAATCTAAAAGTGCAGGTATAATAATAATAATCAATAAGAAATAGCTCTATCGTTGTCTAGGGGATAAATGTATTGTCCGATGGAAATATAAAAGTCACTCAGTTCATGCGGGCTGCAGCCTTTGGTTGGAGAGAGAGAGATTTTTAGAAACTTGCTGGCTTTCCTTTTTATGATTTCGATCCTTCGGAAGTCCCGTTGAGGTGGCCGTTCACTTGTGGCCTTTCCTTTAGCTAAAGCCGTTCTTCCGTGGTGAGGCCGCCAATCCCAGGCAAAGGGAAAGGACGCATGCGAGCCCCCCACCGGCTGTCGCTATTAAATGCTGTCACGGGATTTCTAGCGTTTCTCCTGGTGCGCCTAAAGGGGTTGCTCCCCAGACCCTCTTTTATCCTTACTCACGGGGTCTCAGATGTCAATCAGTTTGGGACGATGCAATCCCTCAACCAGATCACTCTGGTCATTCCCTGAGGGCTTCACTGAATAGTACAGTACTCAATACACAATTCCGTCTCCAAGAGACAATAGCCGTTATCAATGGTTCCGTCTTGCTGGGGCCAGGGCACATTCCAAACCCTGTGTATTCTGGATGTCTCGCTCTCATTTCCTGGGTCCCAGACCCGAATTAATAGCGATCTTGCAATTCTCAAAAAGGAGGGGGCTACTTTGTACTCTTCGGCCCCTCAGAGTTGTGGCACATTCGTAACTGTGTGATATAAGTCCGCGTAAGTGGGTTTATGATAGACACCATGTCAGAGGCTACCATCTCGTTTCCATCGTATTAGAATGTCCAGGAACGGGAGGCAACCATCTCCATCGTAAACTGAATGTTTGGATGTAAGCTGTTCAGATGGTTGTGGAACTGTTGGAGTGCCTAGACTCCATTTCAGACCCGGAGAGTCTTTACGAGGAAATAGGACAATTACGCACAATGTTCCTACAGACTGGCTACAAGGTGAGGTAAATCAATCAGGCCCTTAAAAGGAGAAAACAGGAAACCTAACAATGAGGGGGAACCCATTGCTACCACTAGTCTTCCCTATATTTCCACGGTTTCTGGAAGGAGCGCCATGATCCTGAAGAAATATTGCATTAATACCATCCCCAAACCCATGAAGAAGCTCTGGTCACGGATTATGCAGGTTAAAGATGATCTGGCATTTACAGGATTCCTTACGAATGCAGAGCAGCGTACATCAGCCAGACGGGATGCATGGTGGAAACCCGCATCAATGAGCACAGGATGTGTATCCATTTGGGTTACCTGGAGAAATCGGCAGCAGCAAAACATTGCATTCGCAATGGCCATATGATTGACTTCGATGGCACAAAACTACTGTGCCAAGCCAGTGGCTTTTGGGACTGCCTGAAGGAAGCCATTGAAATAAAACTAAAGGAAAATAATTTTAACAAGACAAAGGTCTTGCTCTAAGTACGAACTGGAATTTGATTGTAAACAACGTGGGATAGCGGAATCCTAATTGGTTGAGGACTAACCAATCAGGATGGTATAAATACAGGACAGGGGTATAAATACCACTGGACTAGACATGCCAAGGCATCATCCCTGATGAATATGGTAGAGTTAGTTTTCGAAACATTGGTTACCTGTATCTGTCTGGAAGCCTGAGAAGTGTTTATTCATAAACATACTTTTTTTTAAGGCACTAAACAAAACTGGATACGTAGTGTGACATAGATTACATGAGAAGCTAAAGATAGCTTGATGAGGACTTATCAAGTTGCCAGAAAAACAGGAAACGTGAGGATAGGGATCATTTTAGAATTCAGCAAGGGGTAATAAGGAAATTGGTAATGGAAGGGAAACTGATATGCAAGGGTAAAATAGCAAGAACCATGAAAACAGACTGAAAGGAAAATATAACATGGGTCCCTTTTAGGTCACTTTTCTCTGCTTTTTCTTTTTGGATTTGCCATCCCTCTTCTAGGATGGAAAGATTCTCTAGTGTGATAAGACCACAACTGGTCATACCATTTTCTCTAGAGTACAGCTTGAGGAAATGTTCCACCCTTCTCTCCATCTATTTATAATGATATGCAATTGCTTCCTTTGTTTTCACTGAAGCTGTTTTCTTTGCCAATGGCTCAGTTGACTTTTAGATCACCTCCTACGAGCACCAACATTTACTTGCGCTAGAGGACAATTGGTTGCTCTGATGGAATTTCATCCAATAGTAGTTGATCTAGAGGGTTCCATTACAATTATGTTGGCCTAAATCCAGTCAGCATTTTCCACTCTGTTTTTTTGTATTTTCGGAATGCAGTGTTGTGAATAGTTTTGTAAATGATAAATCAATTCATTTCTGTACCGGAGAGTGTTTGTTCACCGGAATTCAGGAACAGCTGGCTATTACTTCGGTAGGTAATATGGTTAATGTTGGTGGAGGTACAGTCATACTACTTTTGGTGGAAAAGGTTTAATGATTCCATTCTGGCTAAGGCTGATTTCACAGTCAGCACTCTGGGATCTGTGTGTGCCAATGCCCTGTTTGTTTCCTCAACAAATCTGTGTGATTTACTCTGGAGGATGGTATTAATTACTTTAATAGCCACATTGCTCAACTAATCTTTGTTATTTGATGGTTCCTCTGCCATAGTGTGAAGAAAGTGGGCTATGTCTCATTGTTTGCCTCCAATTTCACCTAAAGTCTCACAGTAAATAGATTTTCTACCTCAGGGATTTTGTTGAAGTGTCAAGCCCCTTGTCTGATTGATTGTTTGTCTCTGATGGAACACAGTGGTGAAGTGCAGACATTTAGCTGCCCCTGTTCTTTTGAGAGACCCAGAGATGGGGGAAAAAACACACACTGCAAACCATTTACTGGGGGAAGGGAGGTTCTCTCACTGAGATCCGCAAGTTCCTTACACCTTACTCCACTTTTCCTCTGAACTCTTGCCCTGTCAGATGGCTGGGAAACTGCATTGAAGAGTATTACAGGAGTCTGGCAGTGGCTAGCTATTAAGGAATATATGGCTTGTGATGATTCTACTTCCTTTTTGTGAGCCACACTCATCTAATATTGTCACCTTTAAGCAGGCCATGTCAATGTCCTGTCTTTCCAACTTTCTAATCACATGGTAGGCCAGCATCTTACTAATCAGAACCTGTCAGATTAAGTTGGATGGTCATTAACCAGTGGGGCACAATGCTCCCTCTCACTGTTGTAGACACTGATGTGTAAACACTCTGTGTTTTACAGCAACCTGTAGGCAAGCCTTGTGCAGAAATTATCTGAGATAGGCAAACATCAGAGTACTCCCCTCTACTGCCCAGGAAGGTCTGAAGGAATGCTGACCATTATATTTGCCTCAGACTTGTTATTTGCATCAGTCACTGCTGGATTCCACACCCTATTTTTTTAGTCTTGTAAAGTGCTCAGAAGGCAATGTAGTTTCCTGCCATATTTGATTTGGTTCACAACTGCCACTCTGTGCCCACTTGCACACAGCACATCTCAAGAGTCAAACCCAGGTTCTCTGAATCCTCAACTAGGCCTGTTTCAGTTTCCACATATCACATAAAGGCTGAATAGAGGACCTGTGAGGCCGTGAGAAAGTTTGCTTGTATTTACACGCTATTGACAGCCAACTGTGCAGACTGGCGCCAGTGGTATGTTAACCCTCATCATGCATTCGCTGTTCCACCAGAGCAGAACATTTACCCTCCCTTATTGAAAAGTCGCCAATAATTTTGCAGCAGCCTTTTATAAGTTATACAACTCAAACCGGGCGCTGCATACTATAAAGAGAAAGATAGACCTTTGTTCCTCCTCCATCCCAAGGCAGAACGGCATAGATATTTGTTTTCAAGTACCTTGCTGAGAACTGTGAAAAAATTTACTTTTAGATCAATTATTGTTTTCCAAGTAGCAACATTTGATTTCTTTAGTGATAATGTTTACATGGACAGATTCCACAATATAAGCACATCGTGGTTAAAGGATTAAATGTTAATTTTGTAAATGGTTAAAAGCTTGTAAGTTCATCTCTTTAGATAGGTACTTTGTCTGCTTCTCTTTTTGATATCTGTTCATGATCTTTCTCTTACATTTCATGTAATTTGCCTCTAAACATGCCCTTGCTTTGCACAACTGCCTCTGGAATGAGGCAGTTCTATTTAATTACCTTTCTTGATTCCAGTTTCTTAATCCTTGGTAATCCTAATATTTGAATCATATGGCAGACTGAAGAATTTCCTCAACCCTGTTACTTTTATATTCTACATTTTCAAACAAATTACCTTGAAGTTTCCTCTCCTCCATATAAAATCAGTATATTTACTTACTTTAAAACATTGATGTTAGAAGTCATTTTGATCTTGTCTGAGTTCTTTCAATGCCAGCCTCAGAAATTCAAGTACCAATCACAATGGACATTTGACAGGAAATGCTAAACACTGTTGAGCTCACATACAATTGTACCTAATCTGGGTAGTGGTAAAAGTTAACTGCCTCTTGGCCTCCCTTTTGGTATCTTTTACAATGTGACTAATTTGCACTGGCCACATGAGTTAAATCATTGACATAAATTAGATCTTTTGAAGTTTCTATTTGGCCACCCACTATGATTCTGTTCTTGCAACATATGACTGTCATTTCCCTAAATAGGACCTGCTGTTTTTAATTGTTCTGCTAGTTTCTTGCGCATATCAAAGGCTGCCAACAAGACATTAATATGATTGATAACTTAAAAATTCACAAGTACAACCTCACTACTAAGTGATTTCCAAACATCTACTTTCCAGTTGCATCATTTACAGTAATGTATATAGAATGTGGTATTATAAATTTATCTGTGCATTTAACTTGTGAATGCAAGTTGATCAAATGGTATCTTGAAGCAAAGATAGTCGGCTGCCCATGCCATGCACATCTACAAAGTTATGCAGTGAGTAAAGCAATTTTTCAAAGTCACCTGAGATGGAAGCTCTCTCCTGGCTTTTTAATAAGATATCTTATGTGCAAAAAGGTATTACTGTTTCAAGGGTAAATAAAGAGAGGATGGAGATGTGTGTCTTCCCACCATGTGCTTCAAATCAAATCAACTAACCTTTGCTGGCAATGATATAAAAACAGATTACATACAGGAAATGATGTACATATAAAATGAACTGTACCTCTAGAGGCCAGAACACTCCCCTCCTGACATCTATAGGATATCAAACTTAACTAACGAAACCAAAAGTTAAGTGGTCACTTCACTAAGTCTTTGGCAAAAGAAGGATAGTCTCAGAGACTGATCTTGGAAACAGTCTTATTACATTGACTTTAACCATTCTCACTTCAAAAATACTGGCCTTAAGGAGTTTCCTGGTGGGATCAGCGAGTAATCTGAGCCAGTTGACCACGAGGAGAGGGTGAGCTCAATAGCCTGGATCCCTCCTGTGGCATGATTAGCTGGGTCGAGATCAGTAGGAACATAGTTCTATTGGCCTTTCTGAGTTGATTGCCTGATATGTTAGATCGTATTATGTATATAAACATTGAATTTCCTTGTTTAATTGAATATATAACAGAGCACCTTGCTGTCAGTAACTAACCTGCTGTCATATAGTCCTGTGTCCAGCTGTTCAGTTATCATCTCTGCCATCTCAACTGCTAGAACATCAGCACCAAGTTCAAGCCTTGGTTACAGTAAGATCTAGTTAGGGAGCAAGTTTTGCCTTGTCTAGGATGAAACCAGCTGCACAATATCTGGCAGCATTTGCGACCTTCAGGTATGCAACAGCAGCCATAACTTCAGCTGACTCATCACAGAAGATGCGGACCTCTTTCTCTTCTGTAGATAGTGGAATTGTTGTGTAGGCTGTTGGAATTTTCGAGCCGTTAAGATCCTGGAGGAAAGAGTACTACTACTGCCACTGTTCATGTTTCTCTTTAGGGAGCAGGGCACCCCACTCCCACTCACAAGTGCTCAAGGTCAGCTTTCTTTACATGAAGTTTCCAGGGATATGGACTAGTGCTGCAAATTCAAGAAGGTCAAATAGGCGGTTGATAGTCGATAGCATGCCAGGATGCATAAAGGGTCTTCTGGTATCAGCGACTTGGAAAAGAAGGGTGTCAGTAATGAGGTCCCATCCAAGGCCCAGACTGCACTGCATAGGAGGGAGATCAAGATTCTCCAAAGCTTTGGCTAGATCTTCAGATGGGAAACGTTGCATGACCTCAGCACGGTTGGATGTAGTCTGAGATTAGACAGTGCCAACATATCTTGTGCTGCTTTCAGTATGCTGATTGCTTTTTGTACACTAGAAAATTATTGACCATCATCAACATAGAAATGCCTTTCTGTGTACCCTATAACTCAGTGCTCCAGGTCAGTTACCAAATATATGAACACACATGCGATACTCTAGAATCTCGTTGTTTAGCTTATTCATTTATTGAGATACAGTGCAGAATAGGCCCTTCTGGCCCTTCGAGCTGTGCTGCACAGCAACCCCTAACTTAACCTAGCCTAACCAAGGAACAACTTAAAATGATCAATTAATCTACTAAGCAGTACATCTTTGGACTGTGGGAGGAAACCGGTGCACCATAGAAACACCCACATAATCCACAGGGAGGATGTACAAACTTTTTACAGCTGATGTTGGAATTGAACTCCGAACTCTGATAACCCAAGCTTGTACTAACCGCTATGCTATCATGGCACCATATCCTCCTAGTCATAACCATAAGCAAAACATTGAAATTGGTGCAAAACCATCACTATATCTTATTACACACACTGATCCTAGATTGTAACCCGATCTGCAGAACAGCAAATGTGAAACATAAACATTGTGCTTTCTATGTCTGACCACATTTCTGAAGCCAAGAATCTGAGGCAGTCTCAATGATCATCTCTCACTAGGAAGCTATGGAACAACTGTTCGATGTCTGCCACCACTTCATGAGGACTCCAAGCAGAATGTTATTGGTGTCTGGACACTGCAAGCGCACACTGTTCAGTGGCACGTCTTTGAACTGTGCACTTGAATCAAAGGGTATTCCTAGTTGTGCGTGTTTCTGGGGATGGGAAATATTGAAGCAGGGCAAATACCCATTTTCTTTGTTGGGATCTGGTGGAGGTGCTAACTCAGCATAATTGCTCCTGAGGAGTCTCTCCATGAACTCCACCTCATGATCTTTCATTTCTGGTTTCCTTCTCAATGTGCGACTGAGGGACATGAGTTGACCGAGGCCCTGCTCTCTGTTGTTTTGTAGGAGTTGTTGTGCAGAGTTGAGAGGAAGGAGAGCTACCCAAGTGTTTGACTTGTCTCTGCGAAACTCTTTGTTCATGATTCGAAGGAAGACCTCATCTTCAATGCCAGCTTATAATCAATGACAAAAGATCAGCCTGACTCAGTCTGGTTAAGCAGAGGTACATGTGTCAGGGCAGTTGGGTTGTTTACTTATATTCTTTTCTTTCATACAGATTCTACCCTCATAGGGTCTGAAATTACTTGGATGCCTGGTCTCTCGGACCTTAGTGTTATGTGCTTCCCATTTCAGTAATATTTGAGTAATATTGTAAATATAATGTTTGATCAGGCATTCTCTGTTGTTTAAATAATTCATTGTGGTTATATGTGCCAAGTATGTAAATGACATAAATCATTATGCCACCACATGATACGTGCATGCCACGCTTGAAGCAAAAGCTCAACTAAAACCTGTTCTCTCGAGCTCCCACCTTTTTCCTTTTAATTAGTTTTATGTTTTAGGGTTACAAAACATAACAATTAGTCTTAAAAGTGCTAACAGTGGGCTGATGAGCAGACTTCATCCACTGTGACCCAACACCAATCCATTCATTGTGGGTAAGGTGCAATGTGCCAATGATAGCGCTGTTCACGTACCTTATGTACACAGATGGTGTCTCTGCCATGCAACAGGGCAATCTCAGCTGACAAGACAAGTGGGGGAATCTTGTCAGCTATGAGATGTGAGTGACCACCTGCAGCTTCAGGAGTTGGGATTTCATTCCTGTTGCTGGGAATATGATCGTATTCAAAGAGGGCTGGCAAGGGTAAGCAGGCCTCCCTTCCTATTGACTCCGTGACAAATTCCCTAGCTTCTCTTCCAGCAACTTCCAATGTTCCAGAACACGTCTTCAGAGAGTATGGAGAAAGAGAACTTTGGAACTAAACGTGCTAAATAATGTCAATTTTGCCAAGGACACATTGTTCTGATCATCCAATATCACACACAGTATGTCCTTTCAGATAGGTGTTGACCAACATACAGTATTCTAGTGCAGGATTTGCTTTGAAAGGCTGTAGGAGTCATATGTCTATTTTCTGTCTGCACTGTAGTTTATGGTGTGTTTATTATGGTAATCTGTCACATGTGTTGGGGTGTGGTAGAAGCAAATGAGAAGCAAATCACATGTTCTCATTTGGTTAGTTGTTTAGCTTAGTCTAGTGGAGAGTGAATGAGCCATGGGGAATGACATTTTTTTGTTGACCGTTAATTGGAATGTTATTAGACATTAAAGACATATAGAATGCTAATTCTGATATTGCTTAAAATATACCAACTTCGCAAGTTGGACCACTAATTATGCTTAGTATCACTTAGTTATATCGCTACAAGGTCACTTGTTCTTTGCTGGTTTTGGAATAAAGGATCTAACATACCTTTATTGGTTTGGAAATTCGTTATTTGGAAGCATGTCATACAGTGTCAGGTACCCTCAGTGGTTTTGGTTTGTGTTCAGGTAGCTGCTACAAAGCCTTTTCCATATACTGTACCTCTGTGCATGAGGAAGAAGCTACGTCTGATGGATGTTGTGCTAGCCCCCCTGCTGTGCTCTGCTTATGGATGTGCTGGAACTTGTAGGAGTCCAAGGTGCTAGTGCTGATTGAAGTGCCAATATGTGCTGGTCACTGTTGCACTCAGTGCAGAGTATGATAGCTTTAGTCTTTTGCTTAGTGTGCTGTTGAAGCACAGCCTTTGAAACATATTTGGAAAGTGTCGCCAGTCAGCACACAGTTTTTCTCTGAATCCTCTGCGGTTCCTTTATGGGTGAGATTTCTTATGGATAGGATATCGTCCACCGGGATTCATGACAGAGTTTTCTACTTCAGTTTTGTTGACTGTGTTAGGGGTCTAGGTTTTCCATGCTTTTTCTGAAGACCTCACTTTGAATGACCCATTACCGGAAGATGAGAAGCACAAAAGGGGGTCATTTTGTATTTTTGCGTGGTGGCAGATAAATTCAACGAAGAATGAAAATGGTAGATAGTGGGCATGATGCTTCATTTTATACTTGAACCCTTCAGTTATCCACTCTTCTTGCATGTTGTTCAGTAGATTCTCCACTATATGGTTTATTCCTCTTGCTGTGTCTGAGAAACTCAGTCCTAGGTAATTCTCATTTTTTTATGGTTTGCAGTTCCAACAACAGATCCGCAAGCTGCAGTTCTCTGTGTGAGAGCTTTGGAAAGTTATCAAGTCTGCTGAAGAGAGATTCTTTAATTTCCACTGGAGCATGGAGCATTTGTCCAGCCTCTGACACAGCATTTATAAACCACAACTGGATTATTAATGTAAACTGCTCTAACCCTGCTTGCATATAGCAGTGACTTCCCACCAAGTCACTTACAGAGAAGCTCTCGCTCTTCACTAGGTCTGAGACTTAGTCCTTCCGCAGCATTGGACGCTTGACTCCCAGGACAGATAACTAGCAGAATGGCTGTCAGACACTTTTTGTCCTCCTGTGACTAGGTCTCGATGAGCCAGATACCAAGCCAAAGCTAATGCGTCTGCAGCTCCTGAATGAGAACATTGTCCAGGTTAGTTTGTAAAACGTGTCTCCAAGGATGAATAGAAGTTCAGTCTGTGCAGATGGGAATGGCATCAGTGGCAACTCCTGACTGAGGTCCTTGTTGTGATGGAGCTGCAGAAGGGGGTGTTGTGAGTCTTTGCTGCTGTAGACCTTGATTGTCAATACCTGAACTAAGTGAAAGGCATGTTGGCTGTGTAGTGTGGATGGCTCCTCCTTGTAGAGCTGGACCACTTTCCTTTTTATAGCCGAGATTCATTTGTCATATTCTTCAGTAAGATGCATTGACAATTGTAACAGCAAGGCATAACTGATTTCAATTATAGACTCACCACTGTCTCAGCTGCTGCATCATACATCTTTTGCCTCTGCTGAGGCAGCCTCAACTTCATGCTCCTCCTTGAGCACACTTGAGCTAGTAGCCTCTACACAAGCTTTCCCATTTGCAGATCAACTTTGCGTTCAGCGTACACTGCTCGGGTTCTTGCTGCTTCCACTTTGGTCCCAGTTCATGCTGCAGCTATGCTAATAATGGTTTCGCTCGAGCAACATGAAGACGTGAACAATGTGTCACATTCTGACCTGACTTCTCGGCCTCGGCAATCAACGTTGCTCGGGTCAGAAGCTGGCATTATTGTCCACAGCATTCAGACACATCTGCCGGCCATAAGCGATGCCTTTGAACTTGAGCAATCTTTTTATTTTTACTACTTTTGCAGTGTGCATCTACAAAGCGATGCAGCAAGTTACACAATTTCTCAAAAAGAGGGTAATTTTCTTCAGGGTTTTTTTATGAGATCTTTTACTTGTGAAAAGACATGGCTGTTTCAAAAGCAAATACAGCGAGGATGGAGATGTGTGTCTTTCCACCATGTGCTTCAAATCAAATCAGCTAAGCCATACAGTCAATAATATAAAACACAGCTTACGTACAGGAAGTAATGATCATATAAAACTAACTGTGCCACTAGAGGCCAGAGCAGATAGTGCAAACAGCAAAGCGCTTCTTCCCAGGGTAGAAAATTCAATTATCAGAGGGGGGAAAAATAAAAGGGATGTATGCAGCAGTTTTTTTAAAACATAGAGTGATAGATGTCTGGAATGTGCTGCTGCAGCTAGTCGTGGAAGCAGGTAATAATAGTGATATTCAAGAGGCATTTAGAGAGGGACAGGAATGTGTGAGGAAAGGAGGGCATGCAGCATGTGCAAACAGAAGGGATTATTTAACCTCGTATTCTGCTATACACAGACATTGTGGAATGAAGGGCATCCCATGCTGTACTGTTGTGTTTTTTTTTAATTTAAGAAGTGCACATGTATTTAGCTATTATTCACAATGCACTTCTGAAGGTCACATGATTTCAATACTTCTATCAAGCTTTGTCATCTCACCTCTGATCTTCTTCTGTACAGCCTGCCCTCTCCCATTACAGTTTCTCTGGTAGATGGTGCTGGGTGGTGTACTAACCACCTCCAACATCTGAAGGTCACTCTCACCTGCACAAAGAGGTACAGACTGACAAGTTTTTATTTGTTTACCTGCACAAAGCATATGTAGCTTTTTCAAAACAAAAGTTAAACTAATACATCACCATACTTTTGGCTGCTGGAAAACCACTGACATATGTAACTTAGTTTAAGTTAAGGAGGGACAGATATTTTGCTCGCTGGACGCTCTTTTGAATTAGTGGCATGGAATCTTTTATGCCAGCATGGCAGCACCTCAGATCAAGTTTTCTTTCATGTGTAAAAGTACAATGAAAAGCTTGTTTTGCAGCAGCATTACAGGCATGAAAATTCAGACAACACGTTAAACAAATTATACAAGACAGTGATAGCAAGAAGTTCACAGACATCAGGCACACCTTCTGACTGACATGAATAAAACTACAAGGCAGCCTATTTATGCAAATAACTCCCAATAAGAACAATCTGGGTTTATTTAGTAATGTGTTATCCCAGGCACCCTGGACAATATTAAGCCTTTTCCTAACATCAATGAAAACAGACTTTCTGGTCATTATTGCTTTGCTGTTTGTGGGAGCCTGAAATTAGAACCCTTCACAAATACTTATTGGGTGACAATTCTTGTATGGCAAGGAAGATTTTAAATGGCATGGAAGATATTATATAATTGCAAGTCTTTTTGTATATCAGATCTGCCGTTGTGATATTAGGCACAGAGCAGAGAATATTTGCCCTTTTATCTTTCCATCTCTCTCTCTTCTGCTGGACATTTTGTTCAACACAGCATAAGAATATAAGAAATATAATAGAAGTTAGAGTTGTGCAACCAGCTCTCTCATCTGTTCCCAATTCAAAAGATCATGGCTACCCCTTTAACTCAGTCCCACTTCCCTGTGATAACTTCACGTCCTTTGATTCTCTTAAATCTCAAAAATCTAAAGTGTTAACTGAATGACTGAGATTCTGAGAGGGATAAATCTTAACCTCTTCCCACTGCACCTTGCACCCAGTCAGAAATCAAATCTGGTGAACTTTCATTGTATTCTCTCAATTACAAGTACATGTATCATTCCTGGGATAGGAATATCTGACATTTCCACAATATTCCAGATGTATATAACTGCAGCAGAGTCAAAGAGCTCAGGCAATTTGGATCACAATATTATTCCAAAAACTTCTTTCCCATTTTTAATTATTTGGCCAGAAATTTCAAGGACTCAATGGAAATGTTGCATTTCCAAGGAGGTTTTGAGCACATCCTTAAACCTTTTCCTCTGATCAGCTGGTAATCTCTGTGCATGACAGGGCAGAGGGCCGGGTAGTCCCTAAAAGTGATTATTCTACATACCTGCATAATGGCTGATTGGGAATTTCACCTTCCCAGGCACGTGTATTGATTTTCCATGTGACCGTAACTGAGACTGGCCATTGACGTTAAATCTATTATCTGAAATACTCTCTAATGGCTGGAATCGAGATGGAATATTCTTAAGATTTGGTAACTGGGAAAATAGAAAAAAATTACATAAGTGGATCAATGTGAGATATAAATTGCATTGCAATATTACATAGAAGTATGACTCCAGCTATTACACTTAGACTGTTAGGAACCAAAGGACACATCAATTTTCTGTAAAAAAAAAATCAAGTTTTTAGTTTAATACAAATGAAAAGGAGAAATTTTATTTTCTCCTCGGAGTTCCATTAAATAAAAACCTAATTGATCCATTGAGGAATGCATTTTAAAAGCAGAAGCTTTTGCAAAAACTGTATTTTTAACATGTGTTCACTGAGTTCAATGATTAATGTGGTCTGCTGCTATGGAAATGTGACCTACATTACAACTCAGTACAGCCTCTGTGTTACATGATGGCTTTCAAATGTTGATTGCCTATTGTTTTATCAATTAACATCCAAAATCACAAGCCATAAAAAATGCAAACATTTCTATGTGGCCAATGAGGAAATAGTCACAGCAAAGTGTTTGATGCAATTTGTTCAAGACAAGTTTTGTGATATGGTGATAACATCCATTTCACACCTTAGTCAGAATAAACAGTTCCTGCAAAAGGCCATGGTTTTATATCTGGTTGTGATGATCTTAAATCCATTTCCTTTCAACCACAATGTTTGCATTAAAATATTTACTTTAAATATTATTTATGACTAATTTTTAATTCGTTCCTCAAAATACCAACCCCTTGACCGTTGACCTCAAAAGATCTTGACCTTCTTTTCTTCCTTTTGGCGTCCACTATTTCCTCTCTTTTACTTGTCTTTTTGTTTTCCTTTTTGGAGGATTGAGACCAAGTCTTGGGGGAATCTTCCTGATGGTGCTGTATGTGGTTGACAATTTCACCTGTGCTGCTGGATAGATTGTCCTCACTTGCTGCGTGCTTTATGATTTGACCAGGCTGGTGCCTATACAGCGTTACTGATGGCCGGGGAATGACTCTATAGCATGATTCTTCAGTTTCACTCATTGAGTGCAGTGAAATACTTGTTTTCTCCTTCATAGGTTCCAGAACAAGTAGCCGGTTGTCTTTTTCCAGCACTTTTGAGCGCCGTCTTGCTGCCTTTACTGCGATGTTCTTGGTGCCTGTCAACATCTGCTTGCGTTCTGTCAAAAGATAGAGTCCAGTTAATTAACTTTGTGGACATGGAGTTCAAAATTCCAGTTCCAATTGCCTCTTCTGCCTCTGAATTATGATTATCAGTTCAAATCCCACCCCAGAGGTGTGAGCATAAACAACTATGTGGACTCTGCCATGAAATAAAACAGGAACTCTTGCCTTTTGGATTGAAATTACAGATCTTTATCAAAGTACAAGCTAATTATCCCAGATGCAGGGGTCAAAAGTATCACTCACTTGACATTATTCACAAGTGGAGATTGAGGTCATTATCACATTACTTCTTCTGAGAGAGTCCTGTGAAGAAATTGGTTGCTGTGTGTCTTACATTACAACTTCAAAGACAACTCAACATCTAAAACGCAGGATGTTCTGCATATGCTGGATGTTTAGAGTGACACACGCAAAATACTGAAGCAACTCGGCAGGTCAGGCAGCATCTATGGAGAGGAATAAAACAGACGACGTTTCAGGCCAAGACTCTTCACCATGATGATGGCAAGGCCCCGATGAAGGATCTCAGCCTGAAATATTAGCTGTTTATCCTCCCCTAGACGCAGCCTGACCTGCTTAGCTCTTCCAACATTATGTGTTCGTTGTATTACTCATTGTCTAAAAACTGTTTTTGTGTATCAAAACAGCACAAAAAATATAATCCTTTCTTTGAATGTCATTACTGTCATCATGGTAGTGCTTTCCATTTATATCACATTTCAAGAACGTGAGATTTATAAAGCCAGGGGTGACCATATTTTGAGACCTTAAAATCTAGACATACTTTCAGATGCTTCAGGATGAGAGTCTTTGCATAGACAGGTTGGGTTCTCTGGCCTGACTTGCTGAGCAGAAAGAGATGTTTGTGCCATCCTGCAAAGTTGAACTGTTTTACATTGGGGATACTCAGTACAGGATTGTAACAAAAGTGAAATGAGAACAGATTATTCTGAATATTAACAAATAACTGCATAATATCAGAAGAAGCAGTTGCGTATTTGTGAGGAAAAGGTCACCATCCCTCTGCTCCATTCTCTGCCAATGGATGTTTTACATTTATTGCATCTGCTGTCAGGTTACTGGAGCTGAGGCAGGAAGGCACAGAAGTCAAGTAAACTTTTCAGACACACAAACTTGCGTCTGAAACTGCCCTTAGTTAACTGAGGTGGTGGGCCAGCTGGTGGTGTAGTGGTGTCAGCACTGGACTTAAAGGCAGATGGTCTTGCGTTCAAATCTGGCCAGGGTCCCAACGTGGGCAGCAGCAGTACCTGCGTGGAAGAAAGGCCTGGCAATCTACTTTTGTATCTTGGCACAAAAACCCAGTGGACAACTTCACTATCCATAGGGTTGCCATGAGTCGACGATGACTCGACGGCTCTCAACAACAACACAGCTGAGGTGGTACCCAAGATCCTGGACAGAAATTGTTTGGCAATATATTCAGAGTTGAGTTTCTTACAGCCATTCGCCTCAACAACTATCCACGGCCCTCTACTGATTTATGGTAGTAGCAGAGAGGAAGCGTCTGCATAATGCATAACCTTTGGGCTGGGCTGGATGCCAAGAACTCTTGAGTATAGGAAAGAAGGCCATTAACATGATTCAGTAATGGTTAGGAAAGTAAAGAACACATAAGTGGCCTCAGAACTCAGCAGTACATCACCATACCTTTTAAGAACTCTGTCTGGGTATGCTGATTGTCAGCAAAGTTCTCACTGCTGTCGGGCGATGAGTTTAAATGGCTGCTGGCACTGCTCATTCCACTGAAGCTCACCAAGCTCTCCTGCTGATGCATCTGAAGAAAGGCGTGTAATGGAACACAGTTAGAGCAAAATTAAGAAGCTTCTTGCTTTCAGATTGTGAGATCCAATAATAAAAGTAGCAGTGAAGAGGGGATTGCATAGGTTGGCACACCTTTAGGGAAAAAGGCAGGAAATTGGAATTAATCAAAATTGATTAATTGGAAATTAATTGGAATTAATCAAAATTGATTAAGTGGAAACTGGAATTCATCAAAATGAGCTGCCAAGATGTGGAGCACTGGACCAGACTACATTCTGTGTATATTTCCTACCTACTAATTTTAATAAGTGGACGTGATCATGAACTGGATTTTCATCATGGTTGCTGAAATCACAACTATTTCAAACTCACATCTTTCTCACTACTAATGTTAATGCACAGGGGACTGTACAAAATATAACACCATCCTTTTTACTTTGACACTTGTGAGTAAAGGAAACAGTGTTATATTTTTGGAAATCAGAGGTTACTTCCCGGAATGCCATATAATTTTTGTTAGCTTCATCTTAGTTCTCTGGACGTTTGCTGGTTTTCTGCCACATGTAGATGTGAGATTGATATGTTTTAAATACATAGTACTTTAGATTCTACTATTCACTCATGCTTACCTCTTGGTTAAGCAATCCATTCACATGGATTGGAGGAGGGGTCATCACAGTTGAATTCTTTCTCTGCTGAGCAAGTGGGCTGGTTTTAAAAACCCGGTTATTGTCACTGGTAATTCAAAAGGGCATAAGTAGAGAAAAAGAAACAGATTACAATGAAGATAACCTTCTTTTATGATGTTTACTACGTCAACAGTTAGAACAGAAAACCTGCAAGATTTTGTAAGTTAACTATAGAACTGTGCCTACCTTCATTTAAAAGGAGAAAATACCAAATGGAAAGTTGGAAAGTAAACCATAAAATGTTTAGAACCTATTATAAGCAATAGGGCAATGACCAGCAGACAATGTTCTCTCTTAAAGTACATTCTTTATTATATTACTGATTATCCATAGATTGGAATGCATGGTAAAGAAATAAAAATGTAGTTACCAGCAATTGTAACATGGGGAAATTGGAGTTAGGTACTTGTGGGGAGGGTGGGACAGGGTTTTTGGCAACAATATATTGTACTATGAGTACAGAAACACAACCTTTTTTTTGGAAATCAATCCTATTTCTGCAGACAGTGAGGTTCCATTCCTGCCCACAAGAAAAGAGAAAGGTTTGGTAAGAAAAGGTTGCTTTAACTGAACTGCTGTTATTACTTCAATCAAAGCTGAAAAATGATCTTGTGCTTTCCCAGTGCATATGACAAATAAACTCTTCTTGGGCTTCCAGCCGAGTAGAAGTATTGATTATAACTGATGTTTTGATGACAAACTCTGCCATTTTCCTCAGGATGATGCTTGGATATGTCTAGTCTGGTGGTATTTATACCCCCATATTCTGTCCCTCATGATTGGTTAGTCCTCATCCAATCAGTTTTCTACTCTCCCACCTTGTTTATAATTAAATTCCATTTGTTGCTTAGAGCGAGACCCAAGAGAATTCAATTGTTTTCAAGTTTTTATTAATATTTGGCACAGTTGGTGGAGGAAAATTGTCTCCATTGTTTGGGAAGTTCAAGACTGGAGACAGAGTTTTAACAATATTGACACGTATATTGCTAGTGATGTTATAAACACGTGTAGAGAATGTTAGATATTTGAAACACTTCTGAAAATTGTGGCAGTTAGATCAACTTTTAATTTTAAAATATGAGATTGAATATTTTTTAACCAAGAGTATTAAAGGGATATAGGGAAGAGGAGTTTTTATTTAGGCCCTGGGTCATCCATATTCTCACTGTGTGATCTCAAGAAACTAAATAGGCTATTCCTATCCCCCTGTTGTTAACACAAGCACAAGATTAATATAAAGATGGGATATCTATGGTTCCTAAACAACGTGGCTTAGTATGACTTAAAATCACAGTTATACCTCAACCAACATAAATTTTTAGACTGAGAAAATCCTTAAAATAACTTTGCTAGGTCATTGATTTCTATTTGCACTGGAGAAGAAGTACTTTCTGTGGAGAAATGTCAATCTATTACAACAACTTCAGGATTTCTGTGCAGACAGTGCACTTATAACCACTGATAATAAATCTTACATTGAACCTTATACTCTCAGTGGCCAATTTATTAGGAAAGGAGTGGAACCTGGTTTGGTCTTCTACTGCCGTGATGCATCCACTTCAAAGTTTGACATGTTGTGCATTCAAACCATTGTAACCACTCCAACCATTCTCCTCTCATTAACAAAGCATCATCATGCACAGAACTGCCTCTCACTGGATGTTTTCTCTTCATTTTTCACACAATTCTCAGTAAACTCTAGAGACTGTTGTGCCTGAAATGCCCAGGATGTCAGCAGCTTCTGAGGTATTCCAGTCGCCCCGTCTAGCTGCAACAATTATTCCATGGTCAAAGTAACTTAGGTCATATTTCTTCTCCATTCTTACGTTTGGTTTCAACTAACACTGGACCTCTTAATCATGTCGGCATGCTTTTATGTCATAAGTTGTGCCATATTTGCATTAACAAGCAGGTGTACCTAATAAAATGGCTGCTCAGTGTATATTCCAGCAGTTGTCCTGTTTTTCACTGTTTTGGTGTACGGTGACAGTTTTACAGTCATACAACCATAAATTCCAGGCTGAAGCAACTAGCGTGTCATGTTCTCCAAATACCTAGCCAATCAATTCAGCACGAAGAAGATCATGCAATTTTATCTCTTCACTTACATAAGAATCTTATTTTTACAACTTAAAGTAATTTTACAATGCCTCTTTAATTTATTTTTATTTGAACTTCCTGTTTTTGTTTCTCTGCACGTTTATTTTAATGCCCCACTCAGCTTGATCCATGGAATAAATTGATCAAAAAGTATTTCAAACATTTAGAAAAGTGAACCGGTGTAATGGAGCAATTGGCACTCATGGTTGCTGGTGAAGAAACCCAAAACCCCCCAACTTGTCAACAATATACATGGTAACCATGTTAAATACAATGCATTATGAGGGAAATGGCTCATACACTAAAAGAGTTAACAAGCTTCAACATATTTGATTGGGCACTCTCTCTGTAAGTTCCAGTATACTTGCAGTTAGTTACCTCTCTGACTCTGGAACCAGAGATGGTAGTGCATCTTTGTAATTCTTTCGCCAAGGATAAAGCTTCTCAGATCCCACAGTTCTCACACTCTCCTGATCAGAGTCCACATCCTGGACCAGTTCCCCCACCTTGAGCTTCTGGGCCACATTAATGACTGAGCCATCCTGGAGAATCAAACCAACTACGTAAGTAATCATATAAAGTTCCTACTACATTTTTAAGCAACCAATTAATCAAAGAAAATTATTAATCTATATCCTTTAATTACAAAAATAATAATTGAGCTTCATAGCTTTATGATGTATGTTAATCTGTATAATAAACCTAACTCTGATTGTAAGGTATCTGGTGGACTCATGCACAAGAGCCTTATGACTAAGATGCTACACTTGCTTTCATTGCATCTAATGGTTTATTTAATACTGCTACATTATGCTGCAAACAAAATACATACTTCTGAGTTATATTACACTTAATTTTAAAGAGAGCTGTATTTCATGAGAGTTATGTAGCATTTTCAGTTAACAATTGGAATGTGAATCAGTTTTCAGGATTAAATGCGGCTTTGTTTCAATTTATGCAACATTGCACCCATATTGTACTGTCTCAGTACTTTCATATCTGTGTGCTGTAGCACTTACTTTTTATTTGCAGTTACAGTATTTTATAAATAACACTATTCTTTGCATTTCTGGTTAGATGCTAACTGCATTTCATTGGCTTTGTATCTGTACTCGGCACAATGACAATAAAGTTGAATCTAATCTAATCTAATCTAAAATGTTGTTCAGTTTGTCTTTAGGAAAATTAGAGGAGTTTTGGGGCCACTTGTGATATGTATTGAAAATCCATTTCACGTGATGAAGTGTTTTGCATTGTTTTCACCCTGAGGGAACATTTAATGTGATTAGTTATTGGTTAATGAAGATCAATACCCAACAGGAGATAGCTGGTGTTCCATTCGGAATGAATTGTGTGCAGCTAAAATTGTAGTCTGAGTTACATTCCCTGCTCAATTGGAAAGAGCATTACAGTAAAACTCTAATAATTTGGCACCTTTGGAACTTTGGTGGGTCCAGAACAGGGGCTTTTCCAGACACTTGAATGTACTTCCTGTTAATACCCAAACTTACCTTTATTTTACTTCTTTATATGTTATGCAGTAGTATAATAAATTTTGCAAGAACCCATTGAGTAGCAAAAATACTAGCACTTCACAGTTAGCTTCTATCTAGAAACCTACCAATGTTCCAGATCCAACCCCCAGATCAGTTACACAGCCGGCCAGAGTTAGGTCCCATTCCCAACCATACTCAAGACCCACTGTTCTACCCACTTGCACTCAGGACATCCTACTCACATTCTGAATGAGTGAATGAGCCAGGTACAGGACCATCAAGATTTCTGATTAACAGAAAGCCAGGTAAACGGGATTTACCTGTTGCATGTATGAGGTTAATGCCTTTGACAGGGTATAGAATAGACAGATTGTGATTCTACCCCCCCCCCCATGTCCATTTCTCACTCTGTCCAATTTACCCTACAGGAGAGACATTCAATCCAAGTTTATATCTGGGATATTTGAACACCATGATTTGTTTCACTCTCCCTTCTATGTAGCAAACTGTCTGAGTCATGTGAACTAATTAATTTTTCCCAAATACAAGTACTGAAACTATGACATAGTTATATCCCTGGCACAAATGCTGTCTGCTGTAGTAAGACCTCCAGTTCTTACATGGCACTTATGGAAAAAACCTGGGTTTATAGTCACTTCAGTTCCTAGGGTACTTTAATACACATATTATTTAGAATCCATCCAATTAATGCTATCAAGTCTTTGCCATGATATTGACTAAGGTGACCACATCACCTATCCTCTCAAGATATCCTATGAAGGAACTACAAACACGCATTAGGGACAGCCTTTATGAAAATTACCATTTTATTCTTGTTTTCTATGATTGCTTATAATTTAGTCTTAATATCTCATAATACAACAACTGAACCTACAAGCCCAAATTTTTGAATGAGAATGTCTTAGATGGCAACTTACTAAATCACTTCTGTAAATCCACTAGTCCACTTGTCCACTTTTAATCTCCCTCATTTACTAGGGCTAATCTCAGCATTTTACATACTCTAGAAACTTTTATAACTTTTTTTCATCTCATAGCAGTTTATTCCCATGTTTTAATTTTGTTTCCATTGATCATTTCTTTATTCACATCACACATTTCCAAAATCATTTCAATCCTCAAGGTTATTACTACTATTATCAATATCTCCCTTCAGTTTATCTTTAATTTGTATTCCATTTTATTTCATTCCAGCAACGTGGTGAATGTTTACTGAGGTGGGAGGGAAAGCTAGAGATTGTGTCCATATTTTATGCTCCATAACCATATGTGCTGTTTGTACTATGTGCAGAGTGTTGTGAGCTGTTGGTAATGTGTTTCACACCTCGGCCCCCGGAGGAAGGCTGTTTTGTTTGGCTATATTCATGTGCAGTTGAATGATAATTAAACTTGAATATTGGAGAGATAGAAGATGGAGGAAAGAGAGAGAGAGAGAAAGCTTGAGAGATAATATGACTGGGCAAGATATAGAAGTAGGGCTAAGTGGATGATAAAGAAAGCAGAAAGAAGCAGAGAAAGTGAGAGAATGAAGCATGATGAAGTGGTGGAATGAAAATGAAAGTCCAAGGAAAAAGAGAGCAACTAGAGAGGGAGAGATGGATAGAGATAGAAAGGGAGAGAAGAGGGATGTGATGGAAAGGGAAGAAAGAGGGGAAGAGACTTGAATGAGAGGAAGAAAACAACGTACTAAGAGAGGGACACACACAAAATGCTGGTGGAACACAGCAGGCCAGGCAGCATCTGTAGGGAGAAGCACTGTTGATGTTTCAGGCCAAGACCCTTTGTCAGGTCTCGGCCTGAAACGTCGACAGTGCTTCTCCCTATAAATGCTGCCTGGCCTGCTGTGTTCCACCAGCATTTTGTGTGTCTTGCTTGAATTTCCAGCATCTGCAGATTTCCTCGTGTTTGCATACTAAGAGAGGGACAGGCTTTGAATCAAATAAAATGAGATAAGAGTGTGAAATAAATAAGGAATGAGATAGCAAACTATGAGGAGTAGTTAATAATGTGTTAATTCAGTAGATAACAGCTCTAGTTTAGGTGGTTTCTATAGTAGACCCTGCAGGAAAAACAGTGACATTACTGAATGATGCTGTACCTTCAAGGTTCTTGTTGTGACAGTGTGCATGGCTACGATCCGGTCTAGGTTACCCTCCTCTAACTCTCGCAGGTAAATTTCATACAACTCATCCAGCTGTGAAGGAACCAGCAAGCTGTGATCTGTTCAGACACAATATATCAAACACTTCAGAGACAATGTTATATTTCTGATGTAATTGAAATCTGAAACAAAAGATTCTCTGAAAGGTTTATTTCAATTGAATATCATAGGAAAAAACACTGTCAGCGATTAATTGTAAGATAAGAGCAAGAATATTAAGAATTTCTAATTCAGATAGTTCGTTATGCATTGTCTTGACACAAATATTCAAGTGCATACACAATAACACACATAAACTGATAAAAGCAATTGTGAAGCTGATCTTCTGTGATTAGCTCTTTAAAAGAATATGAACCACAGGAACTAATTTCTACTATACCATCTATAATTTGCCGCTGCTGTTGAATAATTTCCGCACACAACTGCCTGTGTTGCTCAAAGCGCTGGATGACGTAGTCCGTCTGGCGAATGACGTTGTCCTTGAGTAACGCGATGGACTGCATTTCTGTGTTCTCAATTTCCAGTTCATGTACCTTACAGAGTAGACTCAAGACCTCTCGCTGTTGCTCACTGCTGATCCGCTTGGGAAGGAGCTCCTCCAATTTATGAGCTCGGGAACGGATATCAGCAAATTGCTTCTCCAATTCGATCTAAATTGGATAGAGTGAGGAATCCTTTAAGTGTAGGAAAGTGCAACAGAGAGATCATCTGGTTTTCAAGCATAAAAGTTAGTGAGTGTATCACTGTGCAATTAAAAGACCCAATGTTTAGAAATAAATTTTCGAGAGTAGATGCACATTATTCTGAGTGAACATTCTGCAGTGAATTTTAAATGATGCACTGAAAGAAGAAACACTTCCCAAAATCAAACTTTATATGTGTATAGCAAATAAAATTAGGGATTGTGAGGCTTTAAATATAACAATGTAAGAAATTAATATAACAAATGTCAAAAATGTGAAACAGAATTGAAAGTGCTGGAAATATTCATCAGCACAGCATGAGCCATTCAACTAAACAGTCGCCAGCCTGGATCTAAAAAGGTAAATAAGAGTGGCAAAAACATACTGTTTTAAATTTCCATAATTTAAAGTAAATGTATTTTTTTTACATTTTAAAAAAATAACTTTTAACAGAAGTTGCATTGATATGGTTTAAAAAGCCTTCTAATAATCAAAGTTATTTAAAAACAGCCATGAGCTGCCAAAATGATAACATTTGCACCAAGGCCTAGTTGTTGCTGGCAAAACTATCCGCTTTGCAATATGGCTTTGATAGTGAAACCTGGAGTTTTGACTGATTTAGTTCAGACTGGCATCTTGTCAGCACAGACATCGTGGGCTGAAGATCTTCTGGCTGTCTGGTAATAAATGTTATTTGTCCTTTGATAAATAGCTATCCTGTCTTTGAGAACAGTGCAGGAGTCAGTGCAAAGAGATCACTGGAGTATTATAGTCTGCCCATTCTGTCTGCTAATGTTTAATGTTCTCCCAAAGTTGGCATATTTAAATTTATTTGCAAACTCTTGTATTGGAACAATTGGGCTTCAAAATTACCTTATGCCACTTCAATTTCTTCTGCTCAGCCACAAGTGCAGCAATATTCTCTCGGGCTACAGCTACCTCTGTTGGTTCCATGACATCAGACTGGTCATCTCCTGTGTCTGAATCCTTCTCACTATCTTCCTTGTTGTACACCTCCTTTCGATTCTCTTCTCTCCATTTTCTGGCTCTTCTTGCCTTTTCCTGTACCCAGCTATAGGAATAAGAAGGTGACAGATCGTAGATAGATTTGTTTACTAAAATTTTAAGATTTGGACAACATAGTTCATTCAATGCTACTTTACTGTGTATTCCATTGGCATCATTGGTTCAAGAAGGCAGCTCATCACTGCCTTCTCAAGGGCAACTTGGGATGGGCAATAAATGCTTTGTTGGCAACACTCACATCCTGTAAATGAATAAATTTAGAAAAAAAATCTTTAAAGGGGAACCAAAATAGTGACTGTATTTTAGTAATGATCAGCTTTAATCTTTCCCTTTTCCCAGCCTACTCTCTTTTTAAATTATACGTACTATTCACTTGGAAAAGTAGGAGACAACCAATTATTTCTCCCACCTAAATGTGCTGACTCCAAATGGGGTTTGATTCTGTGGGTGTGCTGCCACTTTGATTGGCAAGTAACTCCTCAATAACACATAACGAGTACCAGATCAGTGACCAAGGGCAGTATTGCAACAATCCAAATCACCATTTACCAATGTTCACGCATGAGCTCTGGCTTAGGACAGTAAATACAGGGCATGGATTTTCAATACAAGTTGAAAATTACTTGATATGCTTAATGATTCAATCAAATCCATGAATAACAAAAAAAGTTGTTATTTTTCCTTTGGTTTTCCAAATTAAAAAGGTCTGATCAGAAATTGATGGGTTAAAAATAATTAAGATGGATTTTACTAGAAAGAACAAAGTTATTAAACTCAAAAAATCTACAAAACTGAAACCAAATTCTTAATGTATGTTTAATAATGGGATTGAGGTCTAGACTATCAATCTTAGAGAGCAAAAAAGGAAGAGGAGCACCCAGTAAAGAGGCCAAAGAATATCCCTTCACCAAGTTTTTCTCCAAATCCACCCATAAAGGACAGTCATGTATGTCTGAATAATAAACCCAAAATGAAATATATCGAATATTAATTGCCCAGTACGACATTCTAAAATTTGGCAAAGGCATACCACCATGCTTTTTTAATTTCTGCAATAGAGGTTTACTCAGTCTAGGATTTTTATTATTCCAAATATAAGATAAAATTTTAGAGTCTATTCTATCAAAAAACAGTTTAGGAACAAAGGAAGGGATTGCTTGGAATACACATAAGAACTTCGGTAACACTATCATTTTAATAGCATTAATTTGACCAATTAATAATAATTAATGATAATGTCATAAGAGACCATTTAGAAAGTATTTGTTCTGCCATTTTGCTTAAATGGAAGGACTGTAATCATCCTACTGTTTTTAATTAGCTTACTTCCATTACATCCTGTCTAAGTTTAGAGAAAATAAGAAGTTGGATATTCGATACATCCTTTAAATTTGAAGAAACCTGCTGAACTTTTTTTCAATATTTTAATATGGTTTGATTTATTGCTCTTCCAGTTACTTTCATGAAGTTTTGGATTTGATCAGAAAGTTTCTCTTTTTTTCTTGCTTTTACTCTCAGTATAGGCTGCCCAGTCCCTTTTTGCCCTCTTTTTCCTTTTTTTTGTTTTTTTTTGTTTGGTGGGTTTTTTATGTATATAAAAAAACTATAAAAGTTTCTTTAATTTTTTTCTTCTTTTCATGGAATGATAAGAGGAGAATTGATTATCTTATTTTTATTATATACTATTAGATTAATATTAAGTATGATCTTGATAATATTTATTTTTCCTTTTATATGAATTGTTATCAATATAGATATTTGAGATAATTCTCCTCTTGTTTATATATATGTACTTTTTAAATTAATAAAAAGATTGATAAAGAAATCCATGAATAACATAATAGAAAGATTTAATATGCAATTATCTCATTTGACACAAAGCTGGAAAGTAATTCCCTGTAGAACAAAATTTCCCATATTTCCTTAACCATCAATGTAAGGTATTAATTTGATATAAATGGAGATACAAGAGAGACCATGGGTGCTGGAAAACTAGAGCGAAACACACAGTAGATTGGAGGAATTCAACAGGTTAGGCAGCATCTATGGAGGGGAATAAACATTCAACACTTTGGGCTGAGACCCTTCATCAGGACTGGAAAGAAGAGGGCAAAAGCCAGAATAAAAAGGTGGGGGTAGGGGAAGAGGCATGATATCTAATAGCTAATAGGTAAATCCAGGTGAGAGGGAGACGGCAGGTAGGTGGGGAGGGGGAGAGAATCTGAATGTTATAAGAATCTGGGAGGTGATAGGTGGAAAAAAAAGATGGAAACTGATAGGAAAGCACAGTGGAACATGGAATAAAGGGGCCAAAGTGGGGGGAACCAAAGGGATGGACAGGTCATGAGAGAGCACAAGAGGAAAAAGAAAAGAGTTGGAGGGACCAGAAGGATAGGATCATAAGACATAGGAGCAAATTAGGCCATTCGGCACATCAAGTCTGCTCCACCATTCCATTATGGCTGATTTATTATCCTTCTCAACCCCTTTATCCTGCCTTCTTTAAATATATCCAATGACTTGACAATCTCCTTTTTAAATATACCCAGTGACTTGGCCAACATAACCATCTGTGGTAATGAATTCTGTAAATTTACCACCCTCTGGCTAAAGAAATTCCTCCTCATCTCTGTTCTAAATGGATGTCCTTCTATTCTGAGGTTGTTCCTTCTGGTTCTAGACTCACCCACTATAGTAGGTAACATCCTCTCCACATATATTCTATCTAGGCTTTTCACTATTCCATAGGTTTCAATGGGATTCTTCCCCCCCCCCCCCCACCCACCCATTCTTCAAAACTCTGGTCAGTACAGGCCCAGAACCATCAAGTGCTCCTCATACATTAACCCTTTATTTTGTGGGATCATTCTCGTGAACCTCCTGTTGGCCTGAAAGAACGACAGGTTCTAAAAATCAGTGAGTTCAAATGAATCGAGAACAATGGAAGCAGACAGACTAATTGTCTTTGTTCTTGTCCTGTGCTTGGGGATGGATGCTGCCATTTTGTGAAGACACTGCGTTCTCCATTTTGTGAGCTTGAATTGCTTGGCTTGATCAGTGTTTGACAGAAGACACAATGATGTTCCAGGTAATCTGCTAGACTAGGGATCATTTCAAAGTAAGTTATTTGTGAGATGTTCTTTAGCTGGCTATAACGGTAGGTTTGCAAATGTTGCGATTGATGTCTGCCCGCAGTGATTCGAGCTGGTTGCTGATTGAGAACAAAAAGCCATAGATTATCGATGGTCACTTGCTGGGAAGAGGGCAATAAATGGATGCTGGCTTGGAGCAGAGCCAGTGTTAAAGGTAAGACACATGATCTGTGGCCAATAACACTGGAACGTGATATTTGAATTGATAAGGAATGGATATAAAAGAAGATGCTTTGTGTGTGCTGGCAGCGGTAACTTCAAAGAATAACCATCGCAGAAACAACCATGAGTTACCCTTGCACAAAACATATGGTGAGTGAATCAGGACCACAAGGGACACCTGGCCAATGTAGACTCCTTTGCCCAGGTAAAACCTCTGCTATTCTTTGACCATTCAGGAGAGTCAGGGAAACTTTGTGGGTGTGCACACTAGAATTCATGCACTTGTTACTTTAGACAATAAAGGCACTTGTCGCTAAATACAGACCTCTTTGTGCCTCTCTGATTGTTATTACAAGGGGTGCTTCTTATAACACTCCTCTGGACCCTCTCCAAAGCAGCACATCCGTTCTTAGATAAATGGCCCAAAACTACTCAAATGCTCCAAGTGTGGTCTGACCAATGCCTTATAAAGCCTCAGCATTACTTCCTTGCTTTTATATTCTAGTCCTCTTGAAATGATTGCTAACATTTCATTTGCTTCCCTTACAACCTGAAAGGGAATTCTGCACAAGGACTCCCTGACTGGAGAAGGGAAAACAAAAAGGAGTGGAGAGACAGAGGGGGGAGTTTCCTGGAAGTTAGAGAAATTGATATTGTGGTCGGCAGGTTGGAGAGTACTGAGATAGAGTACTATTTTATTTATTTACTTAATTAGAAATGCAGCTCAGTAAAAGGCCCTTCTGTCCCAGTGAGTCTGCACTGACCATTTAATCATCCAATCTCTCTGTCTTACGCAGAGAGATTGGAGAGATTGGGCTTGTACACGCCGGAATTGAGGAGATTGAGAGGGGATCTGATTGAAACGTTTAAGAAAATTAAAGGATTTGATAGGATTGAGGCAGGAAATATGTTCCAGATGTTGGGAGAGTCCAGTACCAGAGGGCATGGATTGAGAATAAGAGGTCAGTTATTTAAAACAGAGTTGAGGAAGAGCTTCTTCTCCCAGAGAGTTGTGGAGGTGTGGAATGCACTGCCTCGGAAGATGGTGGAGGCCAATTCTCTGGATGCTTTCAAGAAGGAGCTGGATAGATATCTGATGGATAGGGGAATCAAGGGATATGGGGACAAGGCAGGGACTGGGTACTGATAGTGAATGATCAGCCATGATCTCAGAATGGTGGTGCAGACTCGAGGGGCCGAATGGTCTACTTCTGCACCTATTGTCTATTGTCTATTGTAAACAAATGACCAATTAACCTACCTAATGTACACCTTTGGAATCTGGGACTTTTCCGAGTATCAAGAGGTAAAGGGCATGCATTCAAGATGAAGGGGCAGCGGGAGGGGGTGGGTGAGGGAGAGAAATGACAAGATTCATTTTGCACAGACAGTAGCAGGTACTTGGAATGGGCTGACACGGGGAGTGGTGAAGGCAGGAACTATGGTGGCCTTTAAGAAGCTGTTAGATACACCAATATGCGGGGAGCAGGTGGATATGGACCCTGTACAGGCATAAGAGAATTATTTTAATTCGGCATCATGTTTGGCACAGCCATTGTGGGCTGAAAGGCCCTTTTTCTCTGCTGTACCGTTCTGTGTTCTATAACTTAATATGAGGTGTTTATCCACCAGTCTGCATTTAGCCTCAACTTGACAGTAAGAGGGGGCCATGGACAGACATGTGAGTGTGGGATAGGAAATGGAATTAAAATGGCTGGCCACCAGGAGATCTTAGCAAGGGGACAAAGGGGACCCTATCCCTGTTATGCCAGGGCCACAAATGGGACTAGGGAAGATGTATGGGAAATGGAATTAGGGAATATATATGGGAAATGGAGGAGATACAGGCAAGGGCTCAATTGATAGCACTGGAGGGAAAACCTGTTTTCCGATAAAAAGAGGACATCTTGGATGTCCTGGAATGGAAAACTTCATCATGAGAAAAATGGGGCAGGGACAGAAGAAGTGAGAGAAGGGAATACCACCCTTCAAAATGACTGGGTGGGAAGAGATGTACTAAAGATAACTATGGGAGTCAGTGGGTTTGTAAAATATGTCACTGATAACCTGTCTCCAGAGAGATCAAGAAAAAGGAGAGGAGTGGTGGAGATGAATTTGAGAGCGGCATAGAAGTTGGTGACGAAGATGACGAAATTTGTGAGCTCAACATGGGTGCAGGACACGACACTAATGCTGTCGTCAATGTAGTGGAGAAAGAGCTGGGCAGCATTACTGGTGTATGTTTGGAACATGAAATATTCCGTGTAGCCAACTGAAAGTCAGGCATAACTGGGGCCATGCAAGTGCCCATGGCTACATCTTCGGTCTGGAGGGGGGGGAGGAGCCAAAGAGAAGCAGATGAGGGTGAGTATCAGCTCTGCCAGATGGAAGAGGGTGGCGGTGGATGGAAACTGGTTAGGTCTATTATCGAGAAAGAAGCAGAGAGCCTCGGGACCTTCCTGATGGGGGATGTAAGTGTACAGGGACTGGAGATTCATAGTGTAAATGAAGCAATCAAGCTGGGGAATTGAAAGTTGTTGAAGTGGTAGAGAGCATGAGAAATGTCATGGATGTAGCTTGGAAAGGACTGAACCAAGGGGGATAAAATGGAGTTGAGGTATGAGGACATGGAGTCTATATGTACGTCAGCATCACTATAACAATGAACTACCATTGATGTCAAAGGGTTTAAACAGTAATTATTGTTACAATAATTGTTTACTTCAAAAACTTTAAGAATGTAATTTATTTAACTGGTTGAACTAACCTAAGCTGGAAAAGCTTTTTAGACTTATCTTCTTTGTTCCTGATTTAAACCTTTTACACCTACTGTATCCTTTTCATTCCTGTTTTTGGTACTTGTATCTGTTTGATTATTCACTCTTGTGGAGAAAACAACCAGGAAATTAAGAAATGCTCTTACTCTGCAATAGTTAGTAGGTGCCTGGATGTATCAACTTGAATTTGCATGTTATTGCTGTCCAGTTCCAACAGATTGCGCCGAATTTCCATCTGTTCCCGAAAGGCAGTGATTAAATGCTCACGGAGCCTCTCCATCTCCCGTCTATCATACCGAGATGAATGAAACTGAACTTCAGCTGGAAGAGCAAAAACAGGATAAAAATAAGTTTGTGTGCTGAAACTTAAGAAAAACTATTGTCGACGCATTCCATCCACCAATTACCATGGTCATTACAGTCTCTATTTTAACAGAGAAACTACTGCTTACAAGTTTATTATCAGATCAACACACATTTCTCAGCTCCTAAAACTTATTTTGCAAACTTACTTATGATGAACAGGCCCAGACCATTTAAAAACATGGGGTGGATGGTCTCCAGTGGCATTCAAAAAGGGCTTGGGAATTTCAAAACCCTGTATGTTTGCTATAGAACCCTATTTAACTGCTTGGAATCGTCACTCAGTTAAAATAAGGGCCCAAGTTTCAATATATCACAACATGCATTTGGAGCTGCTGCTCCTAAATACTGTACTCATAAATTCTATATTGAAAATTACCACTTTTAATTTCTTTACTTGACACATATCTACATGATAGTTAAAGGAACATCACCAGTCTTCATCTGTTTTTCCATTAATTCACAATTCAAACACTAGCTTTAGGAACAAGGGACAGATGGCAAATACAAGACAGGCAGAGTGTTGCTACAGGGATGCCTCACAAATGTAAGAATTATATTTGTGCACAAAATCTATGGATTAGTTATTAGATGGGATCTTCCACAGATAAAGAGAATTACTCATGGCAAGCTGACAGATTACAGGAGAGGAACAGAATATCTGTTTACAAATTAGAATATACTCTTCAGATTGACCCATTCACCTTGAACATTGCGTATGTCAGCTTTATCATTTTTATTTTGTTGTATTCTTTGTGCGTCTATCTTCTTCTTCAGACGATGGATTTCACTGCGCAGGTCAGAGATGATATTGGTATACTGAGCAATGTGGTAGGACACATTCATCAAATTGCGCTTGACCTAGTAAATGAAATAAGGAGCACATAAGGAACACTGGCAATGACTGGGTGACTTTTGCTCCAGAAATAAGTACAAACCTAACAATAGTTCCAAGTACTGCATCTACAATAAATTAATTCCTCCTCATATCATGGTCAAATTCAAATCATTGTTCTTTGTGGTAAGTTGCCACATCTTACTTTTATTTCTTTATACAAAGTTAGTTCCGGATGAGGAAAGTAATGTGATTGATTGAACACGATGTATACCATGGGTGTGAAACAGCTGCTGGTCCTAATTTGGCAAAAATGACAAAAAACTTAGCCAATCTGTAAAAAAGCAATATTATATTAATATGCCAATTTCATGTTAAAAGCTTATTGATTATTCAAGATAAATTAACCATTTCTTTATAGCCATGGCTAGGATCCTGAATTTTTTTTTATTTCAGATGTATTCACTATTAATTGCATTGTTAGATGTTGATCAATCTGCTTTAAACTCTGTTCATTATTAATGGACCAATCAACTACTTATTCAACTAAACACTTTAAAATTCAGAGATTTCGTAGATTTTAAAATAATACAAATTATGTATAAAGTTAAAAATGGACAGCTACCACAAAGTATCCGAAGGCTGTTTAAGATGAGAGAAAGTCAACATGATTTGAGAGGAACATGAATATTTCAAAAACAAAGGATAAGAACAAATGTAAAAAATCATTGCATTTCAGCCAGAGGCGTGAATCTATGGAACAGATGTAGTAGGAATTTAAAAACATGCACTACACTTAACAAATTTAAAAAATTATTTTAAAATTATTTAATGAACAAATATAAAATACATGATTTAAAATTAATGGGAGTAATGTGAATAAATGATATTTGGCATTGGATTTTGTGTTAAAAGATTGTGAATTTTTTTGTTTTTGATGTGATGATTGATGCCAAATATGTTGTTGTATAAGTAAGAGGGGTAGGTGTAATAAGCTGTAGCTTCAGCCTCTTCACTCTTTTGGTCTGTTTTAAAGAATATCTATGTTTTTTGTTGTAATTTTGTCCTATGAAATCATTGTTGTAAATGATGTTTTTTGTTATGTTTGTACTGACTGAAATAAATTAATTTCATTCATTCATTCAATTCATTTCATTCATTCATATGTTCTAAATTTGCATCAATATTGTGAGTTATTTTGAGCAAGAAGTAAACTACCAGTGGAACTTAGCAGGTCATGTAGCATTTGTGGAGGCAAAGAAATAATCTGATGTTTTGGGCTGAGACCCCAAGTCTGTCCAAGTGCAAGGTGTCAACCTGAAACATTGAACATTTCTTTGATTGCACTGATGTTGCTTAACCCAGTGAGTTCCTCTATCAGTTTGTATAGCAGTCTGTTTTGTCTCCAAGTGTGGTTACATAAGGTCAAAATGCAAGTGCTCCACTACAGAGAAAGAGAAACAGGCTCGGTTTCTATTTCATGCAGTTGTAGCCCCTAATTTTGCGGGTGACTTGTATGGTTAAAATCTTTCCCAATTCTACAATCTAAATCCATGGTGAGTAGGGATGTGAAAAAGTGGATTTACAACAATCTAAATATTTACTCAAGTGATAAATGGCAGAGGAGTATTGAAAATGAACGAGATAGATTATTTTTAGAAAATGAACATCTAATAACAAGATGGACACAATTGGAGTTGGAGCCAGGCTGGTTGGAGTGGATGATTTGGAAGGGAGATAACGGGACAGAGGAATTCCGATGCCTGTCCTACTTACCCGAGTGCGAGGGTGGATCGCTCTAAGGCGAGGCTGAGGAAGGTTTCTTCGGCAGTGAAATCCAGGTCCAAAGTGAATTGCCAGGCAGCATGCTCTAGGCCCAGAGCAATTTGCCGTGGTGAGGCCAGGGTCCTAACTCAAGGTATAATACACTGCTTGGACATTCTAAATGCTGGCCTAGATAGACTGGAAAGACAGGGGGTGTCGAGAGTCGGGCAAGGTTAGATTGCCCTAGCTGCCGAGCTGATTTGGAGAGATTGAGAACAGCTTCTCTGACAGTAAAAATCTAGGCCCAGAACAATTCACTGTGGCAGGGCCCAGTTCGTAGCGCGAGGTTTGGACTATTTAAACGCTGGCCCAGATAGTCTGGGTGCTCCCATCTCCACGACACTAGTGCTGTGAGACTGCCCCCAACTGCTGAGCTTCGTGTCTGCGAACTATGCAGCGACCTGCCCCGGCAATATGATGAACTGAACACTGAGGCTTTGGGCCTGCTCTGGGCATTTGAACTTAAGGATTCTATTTGGTTCGGAATGCTATTGTTGTTGCACGCTTCTATTGGTTGCATGATTTGTTTTGGTTTTTTTCTGTTTCTCTGTGGGCACTGGAGGTTGGCCTTACTTTTACAAATAGAGTTCTTTTGGGTTTCTTGCTTTATGACTGCCTATTAAGCAAACAAATCTCAAGGTTGTATAGTTTATACATTCACTGATAATAAGTGCACTCTGAAGATGGATATTAAGAAAGCAAAGAGAGGAAGAAATTCAATTAATTGAGTTTCTTTCACAACCAAAAATCCAGGTGTGATGGAGGGCAGCTGGATTGGAAAACTGAAATCAACCAATGCACTAAATAAGGTCCGGTGAAAACTTAAATCACTGTGACTTGATCATCTCTTTTGGCGATGTTGGTTGAACCATATATTTTGGGACTTGTAGAACGCTCTACTGCTCTTCTTTGAATTTCACCTTGAGATCTGTTACGTGTATTGGTAGAACAGATGGGCTGTTGGTTTAATGTCTTATCCATAATGTGTCATCTAATATATGACAGCCTTCCCTCAATCTGACATTAAAATGTATTTGAGCAAGTCCAATCAGATCGGTCATCTATTCACCCCAAGTACTTGGCTAAGACAAGACATTGCATTTACTGTGAGCTCTGGGACAACTCTGTGGTGCTGATGGATTATTTCTGGTGTCCAAAGGTGTTGCACTGTCTTCCATGGATTTCCCAGCTCTTGAATAAGAATCTGCCTGCTGCAGCTGTGTCAGCTTAGCCCATGGCAACTACCACACTCTCTTTGAAATGAATGAAAAGAAAGAGCAACCAGAAGAATAGCAAGTAGACCTTTCTATTTTCATTAATTCAGTCAATTCAAACAAATTTAATATTTTTGGAGACATAATTATTTAATAGCTGGTTTTTAATATTCTTGAATATTTTTGAATGAACAAAATCATTTACTATATTTAGCTTAAATGACTATTTTGACAGGTACCGAGTCTGGGAGCCTGTCCAGGGCCTCATTCTTCAGATGGAAACTAGGCCTCCAAGGGAAGACTTCATCTGGGGCCACCATAGCCCAGGGATAGGCCACTGGTCAGCTCAGCTAGTTCAGCAATCAGTCGAATGTCCAAACCTCTTTATTCAATTCTATGAAATCAGCTGAAATCCTCTAATTCAGTCAAAAATACCACCCTTGAGGTGACCCTGATGCCTATTAAGTCATCTTTCATATCAGCCCTTGTCTAGTTGTGTATTCAGCTCTTATGTAAAAAAAAAGCTCAATTCATTAAATATTTGTTAAATACACATACTTCATGAAAGTGGTAGCATCATTATGTTACCGCAGTTATGAATACATCATTTTCACAGTTATCACAATACCATCTATGAACTGAACGAATGCTAATTGCCCATTGAGTTCATCACAATAGCATTGTTCTATAAATAAGCTTGGATAATGCCACTGAACGTGAGCAGGTTATAGGTTTTAAATGCATGTATCAAATCTACATCGAAACACAATTTACCTCCATCCCACACTATAATTTAACATGTAATATAAAAATTACATAATATTTAAAGACTTAAAATATTTTAAACTGCTGCATTGATGTTTTGCTCTTACTCTGGTCTTAATGTTTTTGGCACGGTCTGCGTAAGTGAGAGTATTTCGTGACTCTTCAAAGGAGCTGCTGGCTGGACTGATGTGTGCGATCATTACAGTCCTGCTGTTCCCACCCAGGGAATCCTGCCATCAAAGAAAGAGAAACAGTGAGAAAATGAACCCCACTCCTTGCCCGTTAGTGACATTTTTCTGAACACAAGAGGTCTCAAAAGGCTGAATATTATAAATTTAATTAGAAAAAAAATACTTATTGTTATTTAATTACAAAATGTCTAAATTTAAGGCATGGTCTTCAGTTATAGTCTACTTTGGTTTCAGTAACTGAGTAACTATGTCAGATCTATCCTGAAATGTGAAAGTAGCCCTACAGCACAAAGGGAAAGTGTTTCATTCGACAAGGGGAAGTGTTCGCCATTTGCACGCGAGCACTCGCATACCTTCAGCAACCGTGTTAGCTTGCTGTCTCGGTAATTGACGTACTTGTTCCCTCCCTTCTCGCTCAATGCATTGATGCAGTTTCCAAGTGCCAACAGTGAACGGTTGATGTGTGCTCCTTCCTTCATTCGCTTTCCACGGTTCTGTGTCTGAGAAATTGCAGAGAAATTTTTTTTAAAGAGCGAGTTTATTTTGAACTGGACAAAAAGGAGATCACCACAGGAGCTTGACATCAGCAGGGCAGTCTTTGCTGCACTGCCTAAAGATGAAGGCAGAGGGCTACGACGGCTGCTTTCTGTTTTCTCTGGACTCTCTTTGCATCCGGTTGAGATTTCCACTCTTCAAATGTCCTCTGAATAGTCAACCTTTCAAGGTCCAGATTTTTCTGGCATCTATTTCCCAATTGTCTGCGTCAATGCCCACTCTAGTTATCACTTATAATTATCCTTCTTGCAGAGATATTGTGATCCATTGTGATCCAGTGACCAGTTCACCGTATACAGTAAAATGTCCCTGGGACCCAGCAGAAATACTAAACCTGAAGCAGATTCTGACCCAACGTAGTCGTTGTCTTTCTCTGGCAGAAAATCTGCAGCTGTACGGCTCTGCTCTTACCATAAGAGCAGTACTAGGTTTGGCAGGGCTACACGATACTGAGAAAATATCTTCTAAGGAACAGTCATGTGATAGAACTCTGGGAAGGGAACTGGTACAGCATCATTGTGCTGGAGATGATGCAGAGGAGACCCATTGGAACGTTAGTCTGGACTAGAGGATTTTAAATGGTGGAATCATATGCAACATTTTAAGAGGTGTTTTGACAGACACTTAAACAGGCAAGGCAGAGAAGGACATGCAAGAAAGGGTAGACAAACTTGGACTCTTTACTCTAGAGCATCAGAGGCTGAGAGACAACATGATCATAAAGGTCAGGAGAGGCAAAGACATGATAGATGGTCTTTTCCCCAGGGTGAAAGTTTCAAATACTGGGGGTCCCAGCATTAAGGAGAGAGAAGGGAAAGGAAAAGGAGAGGGCAAGTTTATTTTACCACAGAATGGTAGGTGCCTGGAATACATTGCCCGTGGAAGCAATGGAAGGCAATTTAGGAGGCATTTAGACAGGGACATGGTAAATAAGCAGGGAAGTAAGGGATTATAGACCATGTGCAGGTATAGTGCCATTTAAATTGTCAGCATAAAGATTGTGGGCCAAAGGGTCTGTCCCTCTGTTATACTGCTCTATGTCCTAGATGGTCATATGTTCTATATGGTAAGTGTAGATGGCAAAATGATCAGCATGAGTGTGGTGGGCAATAGGGCCCATGCCTGTGTTGTATGACTCTATGACTCTAAATCAGCCTTGCCCTGCCGAATACAGCAGGGGAAACAGCACGTTTTTTTAAAAAAAATCACTTCCATTTAAAGTTAATCAATCTAATATTTTAATTGTTTTTTTCTCACTTCTGATGACAAAAAACATTCAATATTTTTTAGTGAACTGAGCAAGTCTTTCTTGCAATTTTTCTAATGATAAAATAAACCTATTTTATAACCACTAGATGGTGCATTTGAACCAGAGAAAGCAGCCTGTTCCTTCATTCTCGTAACATTGACACAATGGTACAGTTTAACAGCATTATGTTTAAAAATTGCTTAATTCAATAGTACAATCTAAATATTAAAATATTTAACATAGGGAAGGAAATCCTTCTGCCTTGGCATGTAGTCATCGTGTTTAAACAGGCACCGTTATAATGGCTGGCTTTGAGATTACATAGAACTTAAGGCAGCAGTATATCATTTAGAAATTAAATTGGCATTGCGAAAAACCCCAGTGGGAAATAACACACGTGTTAACACTGTAGTCCATTGCAAGAATATTTCAAAAATATAGCAATGGTGAGTTAGATAGATAGATAGATGATGATCTAATAATGAACAATGTGCTTATCAGTAGATGCTCGGCATAAATCAGGTACAAACATTAACATCTTCTTTTGCTCACGTTAAATGGGACTAGTATACATACATAAGTACAATTGACATAGACATTCGCTTGATTCTGTTCTGCACAAAGCCATGGCTTTAATTGAAAGAATCAAAACCATTAACAACAATGTTGATGACCATTGTTACCCAGTAACTTCTTGACGAGTTTTTTGCAGGATGGGAACCAGGAAAAACATCATGGATTATAATTTCTGTTAGAAGTAGAAATGGTTTTATTTTTGGTGTAAAGGTAAACATTTTTTTCCTAAAATCTTTATTTCTACCACTTTCAAGTGTTTTAGCTGTGGCTCATTTGGTAGTACTCTTAGCTCTGATTCAGGTAAGTATTGAAAATGATCTATGATCACTATTCTACATTGGCTTTTCAAACCATTTTATGCATTTTTTCTTCACTCACTACCCTTTCATTTGGAAATTGTTGTGTCACAGAAGGCAGTCATCATGCCATTAAATATATTCAAGAAGGGGGTACAGTAGATATATTTCTGAAATCTAAGAACATTAGGACATATGGGAAAAATTAAGGAACATAGTACAAAGTGGGTGACATCATAATGATAATGGTAGAGAGGTCTAAGATGCAAAATGGCCTCCTCTTCCTCCTGCTTTCTGTGCCTCTAGGTAGATACTACCTTGGAAAAGAAAATAGGAGTTATTCTTGGTGTCTTGGCCAAATTTACCCCTTAACTAATATTCCAAAAATTATTAATTTTTATTAATAATTATTAATTATTAACTCACACTGTTCTTCACAGAAGTTCACTGCACCGTGTTACACACATTTCAGAAGGATAATAAATTCAGAAATATTTCATTCGCTATAATGTGTCTTGGGACATTTTGAACAAGATGTACAAGGTGTAAGGTAAAGGTATATCTTTATTTTTAACTACAGTTCAATTCCATGAACCCTGAGGACCCACGTTTGCCTTGTTAATAATCACAAGATGCTACTGATACTGAAAATCCAGAGCAATGCACAAAAAATAAATGCTGGAGGATTTCAGCAGGTCAGGCAGCATGAATGAATAGACAATCGACATTTCAGGCCGAGCTCCTTCATCATTCTTCAGTCTAGGGACAAAACATTGATTGTTTATTTCTCTCCATTGATGCTGCCTGACCTGCTGAGTTCCTCCTGCATTTTGTGTGTGTTGCCTTGTTAATAACATTTGGATTATAATAGAGTTTGGGGGAGTATTAGGGGCATGATAACTTGCCTCACTATATATCCACCTATCACCAATGCTGTCAGGATCAGAAAGTCTAACAGAATCTGCAAAATGTGTTGTAATGTGTTGACCACCGCTCTGCAAGAAATTAACTCAATTGCAGTTCGCATTGAAGAATAAATGGTTAACAAGATGTAACTATTTTCAATTAACCTAAAAGCAAACAAAACAAACAAAACGCAGTTTAAAACAAAAACAAAACACTGCAGCGATCAGCAATCTGTCATTAGGTCAAACTCCCCCACTTCAGCCTCTCCACCACTTGCTGCTATTAGCATTTTATTATCCATCTATCTTTCTCCATGGTATTTTCCACACTCTTAGAAATATTAGTCCTCCTAAACTATTAAGCCAACTCCAATTGGAAGATTCATCTTTTTCCATTGCAATTGATATCTACTGTACACTCTGAGAAATTGCCCTGCCCTAAATCCACTACTAGGAAAGAGATGACATCCAGTGATATATACAAACAAATACTTTTGCAAGCTAACTTATAGATAGTGCTTTCGAGCTTGAGAACTTCTCTTCCAGGTGGATTGAATTCACATACTTCTGGCTACTTAGCTGATAAACCCCAATTTATTCTTTGGGAACTGGGGACCTGAGCCCTTGCCCCTTATTGTGGCCTTTCCAAAGATGTTAGTTGTCTTGTTACAGCAACTTAATACTGGGTCAGAGAAGATGGATTTGGAACCACTTTGACAAATGGATTTCTGACCTCATACCATTATCATTGCTCCTTTTTGCACCTTGTGTCACATTCAGTGGCATTTTTGCCATTTCCATGGTACTTGACTGCTTTTTCTGAGGCCAGGTTGCTAATTTGATGCTCAACCCAGCACAAATGGAATGAGTGCAAGGAACCAGTTGGATTCAAACTCGGGACCATTCACCATGAATGCTGATGCCAATACACCATTGGCCAGCTTATCTATTATTGTTAAAGTTCAATTGCCAAATAAAAACTCATAAATATATATACTTTTTTACAAAATTCCAGAGTTTACTTGTTTCTGAATTCTGCTTATCATCAGAATGACTTAAATTATTTCACAGTAATAGATTAATTGATTATATTTGGCAGATAGATATTCATTTTTAATTATCAAGCCTGAATACTTATTTCCTGCCTCAAAATCTGTGTTTAGATTCCTTCATCAATACAACCATAAGCTAAAGAGCAATGCATACTCCATGCAAGTTTTTTTCCAAATATTTTAGCATTACTTATCCCTGATCCCTGACTGATACCTGCTTTGTTTAAGTCTTGTTCTCCAATGATTTCAACTAGGAACATTTTATGGACATCAATTAAGAACAAGAAAACATTAAAAGTTTTATACAATTTCATATGAAGATAGAAACAAAAGCTGGGGCAGTACAATAGTGCAGCTAGCAGAGTTGCTGCCTCACACCAGTGCAGACGCAGGTTTAAAACCAAAAGGCATAGGAGAAAAATTAAACCATCTGGTCCATTGAGTCAGCCCTACCATTCCATCATGGCTGATTTATTATCTGTCTCAACCTCATTCTCTTCCCTTCTCCCTGTAACCTTTGACACCCTGACTAATCAAGAACTTATCAATCTCCACTTTAAACATTCCTAATGACTTGGCCTCCACAGCCATCTACGGCAAGGAACTCCACAGAATCACTACACCCGGGCTAAAGAAATTCCTCCTCATCTCTGTTCTCAATGGATATCCCTCTATTCTGAGGCTGTGCCCTCTGACCCTAGACTCTCCCATTATAGGAAACATCTTCTTCATGTTATCTAGACCTTTTAATATTCAATAAGCTTCAATGAGATCCCACCTCTTTCTTCTAAATTCTGGTGAGTACAGGCTCAGAGCCATCACACTCTCCTCATATGTTCACACTTTCATTCCCAGAATCATTCTCATGAATCTCCTTGTGATCTTTTCCAATGCTAGCACATATTATCTTAGATAAGGGACTTAAAACGGCAAACAATACTCCAAGTGCAGTCTGACCAATGGCTTATCAAGCCTCAGCATTGCATCTTTGCACTTATATTCACATTCTCTCGAAATGAATGCTAATATTGCACTGGCCTTCCTTACCACCAACCCAACCTGCAAATTAAGCTTTAGAGAAACCAGCACGAGGATTCTCAAGTCTCTTTGTACCTCTGATATTTTGAATTTTCTCCTTATTTAAAGTCTACACCTTTATTCCTTCTAACAAAGTGCATGCCCATACACTTCCCTACTCTATATTCCATCTGCCACTTTCTTTCCTATTCTTTCTGCAGACATCCTGTTTCCTCAACATTACCGGCCCCTCCACCTGCCTTTGTATTGTCCACAAATGTGGCCACAAAGCCATCAATTTCATCATCCAAGTCAATTACATATAACGTGAAAAGAGTGGTCCCAAACTGACCACTGTAGACCACCACTAGTCATTAGCTGCCAAACAGAAATGCTCCCCTTTGTTCTCACTATTTGCCTCCAGCCAGTCAGCCAATCTTCTACCCATGCTAGTACTTTTTCTGTAAATGCAATGGGCTCTTATCTTGTGAAGCAACCTCACGTATAGCACGTTGTCAAAGCCTTTTAAAAATGCAATTAACAACATTCACTGACATTACTTTGTCTATCCTGTTGTTATTTCTTCAAAGAAGTCTGGCAGATCTGTCAGGCAAAATTTCCCCTGAAGGAGACCATACTGATTTTGGCCTATTTTATCATGTACCTCCAAGTAACCTGAAATCTCGTCCTTAATAAAGGACTTTAACATCTTGCCAACCACTGAAGTCAGGCTAACTGGTCTATACTTTCCTTTCTCCTGCCTCTTAAAGAGTGGAGTGACATTTGCAATTTTCCAGTCCTCCAGAACCATTCCAGAATCTAGTGATTCTTGAAAGATCATTACTAATGCCTCCACAATCCTCAGCTACCTCTTTCAGAATCCTGGGGTGTATTTCATTTGGTCCAGGTGATTTATCTTCCTTCAGACCTTTCAGTTTTCCAAGAACCTTCTCCCTAGTAATAGCAACTACCCTCTTCTGCCCTGGACGCTCTTGAATTTCTGACATATTCCTAGTGCTTCCAAAGTGAAGACTGATGCAAAGTACTTACTAACTTTATAAGTCATTTCTTTGTACCTCATTATTACATCTCCAGTGTGGTTTTCCAACAGTCCAATGTTCATTCTCATCTCTCTTTTTCTTTTTGTGTTTTTGAAAAAGCATTTGATATCCTCTTTTATATTATTGGCTTTTTTACCTTCATATTTCATTTTTTCTCTTCTTGTGGCTTTTTAGTTGGCCTCTGTTGGTTCTGAAAAGCTTCTGAATCCTTTAACTTCCCACTAATTTTTTGCTGTATTTTATGCCCTCTCTTTTGCTTTTATGCTGTCCATGACTTCCCTTGTCAGCCACGATTGCCTCATCCTTCCTTTAGAATACTTCTTCATCGTTGGGATGTATCTATCCCGTGCTTTCCAGATTGCTCCCAGAAATTCCAGCCATTGTTGTTCTGCCATCATTCCTTCTAGTGTCCCCTTCCAATCAACTTTGGCCAGCTCCTCTCTCATGCCTCTGTAATTCCCTTTATAATACTGATAACATCAGACTTCAGCTTCTCCCTCTCAAACTGCAGAGTGAATTCTATTATACTATGTATGATCACTGCCTCCTAGGTTTTCCATTACCTTAAGCTCTCTTGGATGACCTTGCATATTCTTGTATTGATTCTGTAGGATTCCCTCCTGTGTTCTGTTTTTAACCCGTATCCCAAAGACATGTTCACAACTCTATTTCTGATATCATGGTCAATAACACCTCTATTTACTCTCATATTTCATATTAAAGTTGAAGCACATCAATATTAGCTTTGTTATGAGTATGAGTCTATGAAAGTCTCTTCAAACATATTCCCCATGAGAACATTTCAACTAAAAGATAAATTTTTGATTTTTTTCCAGTAACTCTCATGTAGATCTATAATGCCTCAACAACAAGCTTGTAGGAAATAAATATTATGGTGACATACCTGTGAAGCTCTCTCAGAACCCGCAAGATCAATCATGAACAGGCGTCCAATTCGTACCTCCTGCAAAATGTTCTTGATGCGACTTTTCTGTCTAACTGTCACCTGGAGGACAGCATGAGATCGAGAGGAGGTTTTGTTGGCTGCTGTGGGTTCCTGTGTTCTCTGCTTGTTCCCTTTCATCAAAAGTTGCATTATCTGTCAGAAAGAAAGGCTGAGTATGCATTATGTAGGTAGTATTTCTTGCATTTGATTGTCCCACAATATTAACTAATTGGAGCTAAAACAGTGGCATATAATAATAACTGAAAACGACACTAAACAATCCTGAATAATTAACTTCTAGATATTTTCAGCACTTGGACAGTTCTTCAGTGTAATATAGTTAATTACATAGCCAAGGTGGCACGGTGAAGCTACAGCTGACACTGCTCTTTACAGTGCCAGGGACTCAGGTACAATATTAATCTTGGATCTGTCTCTGTCCCACATTAGTGTCCGCTGTGTGCTCTAGTTGCCTCCCCCAACCCAAAGAAATGCTGGTGGGTTAATTGGCTCTTGTAAATTAGCCTTTTGCCTAAAATAATGACAAGAAGAATCAAAGGGAATTTGGTGGGAGAGGTGAAAGGTTGCAGAGTATAAGGGCGGAAGGCGACAAAGTAAGGGTTATTGCTCTGTTTGCTCAGAATTGATGGATCTAGTTGTGAATCATTATAAGATTAAGATATCATACTCATTCTGAACAAGGCATTATTTATTTAGGGTTCTATTAAGAACATGAACTATTTCACTGTTTTGTTCTTACCATAATCATGCCCTTCAATAATGGCAATGATAACAAGTACTTATCTTTACGGTAAAGTACTATCATAACAAGTGTCTGCATGATAACAGACACTTAAGTTGAAATACTGATCTAACTGAAGTGATTTCGACATATATATGCTGGAAAACAGAGCCTAACGCTTTTGATCTTTTCACCCATTAAAGTACGAGGGGAAAGACTTATTTGACTTTTTATTTAAAATATTTGCAAGTGAACAGGTAAAATAGTTGCAGATTGCAGGCAAGGAACATATTAAGATATCTAATGCCATCAGATTATTCTAATTAATAGAAAAAGAGATCACGAAAATGTCAGACACAAAGGCATAGAAATCGATGTGCTTAGCCATGTTCATTTTAGCTTGAGATGTCTGAACATCAGTTATTTGTGATTTGAACATGACTAGCCACCCTGCTAACTGCCTTTTCCGAAAGCTCCCTTCTGGAAAGTGCTATAGGACTATTAAAACAAAACAACTTCACGCCGTCTAAAAAATTCCTTCCTCAGGTAGCAAATTTGATCAACCATTCTAATCATCTTCCCATCCCCATCTCACAACACAGCAATGCACTGTAGACACTTTCACCTACTTTTTATGGTGCTGTTTACTTTGTGAATATATGCTGGTATTTATCGATTCATGTACATTTTGTTCCATATCCATCCTTTCACCTCAAACTCTATTAGATTTTTTTAATTTATATATAATTCTTTACTTTTTATGTAATTCTTTTTTCTTCGTAATTATTGAATGTTGTTTTTGTTGCATCATCACACCCTGACCAACACTTCACAGCAAGTTCCTAATACATGTAAATGTATATGGAGAATATAAAGTTGATCCTTGATCCTTTACCCCTGATTTCTGGGGTTCATCTCACTTTGGAAATTCAGCCGGGCATTTCTGGTCACATACAACACTGGGAAATGATGCAAAAATATGTGAATCACTATGTTGCAGCTTTATCTTAGAAATTCGGACACATGCAACTATTTTCCCTGAGCTCAGGGTTGGGAACCTGTTTCTGAATCAAACCCTCGCCTTCCTGCCTTACTCACCCTCATAGCCCCTTGTCAACTGCAAACACTTTAAACCATTTTTTATCATGTATACCCTCATGGTCCATTTACTTTGTCCACTGTTAGCATCTCTGACACTTTGATTTACTATTTCCCAGTCTCAGGCTCTGACTCCTGTGCTTCTTCCAGCTCCAGTTGCACTGCAACCCCTGACTTCTGACCAAGGCTCTTGTACCTTCTCTCTACCTTTACGGCAGCTCTCTGCCGACCACGATTCCAGAATTATTCAGAACTGTTCTACTTGCAAAGCACGGAGAAAAATGTGAAGGAAAATGCGTGAGTGCCATTAGATAGCATCCAAATGTGTACCATTTCGCCAGATTACACTCAACCTGCTTTAGAATGCATTACAGTCATATGTAATGCACTTCCTGTTGCAAAGACCATTATGCTAAATGTTTATGTAGCATATCATCAGAGAGAATAGTTTTGCACACTGATGATCCAGAAAATAATGCAATAACCATTACATCACTCATGAAGCCAGTAAAGGGATATGATAGTATGAGTCTTTAAAAAGCTTTTCGTTGATTTACCTGCTGACCTCAATGATCTAACTGAACTGGTTTTGAATGGCAATTGTAGCTTTGTTATTGCAGCTTTAGTAAAACTAATGATTTGTATTTAATGCCAGGTGTTAAATATAATACTTATAGCAAATTAAATCACGGCCAGGAAACCTGTAAAGTGGGTAGCTAATATCCATTACAAGCCTTATGAGCACCACAGCTACCCTGACTACTCTTCATCTCACCTTGCTTCCTGTAATCAGTCTGCTCCATGGGCCTAATTCCCCTCCCTGTCTGATTTGCTCGAATGTTAAGATGTTCTGAACAGGTGACTTTGAAGTGTCTTCTTTCATTCCAGTTATGCCTCCACCAGAGGCTCCCAACCTTTCTCCTCCAGGGGCAAACAAGGAAAGAATTCCCCTGTCCTCACGTTTCAACCCTCCGGCCTCCACATTCCACCAGAGGCTCCATTTCATTCGGAGCTTCAGGAGATCTGGTATGTCACCAAAAATCCTTACAAATTTCTATAGATGTGCTGCGGAGAGCGTTCTGACTGGCTGCATCAGATGCTGGTATGGAGAATCAGAATCAGGTTTAACATCACCGGCATATGTTGTGAAATTTGTTTTGCAGCAGCAGTACAGTGCAATACAAAAAAAAAATTACAAGTTGCAATTAGAACTATATTAAAAATTATAAAAACCTTAAAAATATTAAAATATACATTGCAATATATAAAAACTGTAACTTACAATAAGACATTTATATACTGTATAAATTAAATAAGAAAACTTTATGTTATGTCTCTGTCTAAATGTGCAATGTGCAATTCATAGTAATTTATAATAAATAGTATGTACAACTGGATAGTCAATATAACATAGAAATACAGTTGTGTCAGCATGAATTAATCAGTCTGATGGCCTGGTGGAAGAAGCTGTCCTGGAGCCTGTTGGTCCTGACTTTGGTATGCTGTGGTACCGTTTCCCAGATGGTAGCAACAGTTGAAACAGTTTGTGGTTGGGGTGACTCAGGTCCCCAATGATCCTTCAGGCCCTTTTTACACACCTGTCTTTGTAAACGTCTTGAATAGCGGGAAGTTCACATCTACAGATGCACTGGGTTGTCCGCACCCTTCTCTGCAGAGTCCTACGATTGAGGGAAGTACAGTTCCCATACCAAGCAGTGATGCAGCCAGTCAAGATGCTCTCATTTGTGCCTCTGTAGAAAGTTCTTAGGATGTGGGGGCCCATACCAAACATCTTCAACTGTCTGAGGTGAAACAAGTGCTGTTGTACCTTTTGCACTACACAGCCAATTTGTACAGACCACGTGAGCTCCTCCATGATGTTTATGCCGAGGGACTTAAAGCTGTCACCCTCTCGACCCCAGATCCATTGATGCCAATAGGGGTTAGCCTGTCTCCATTCCTCCTGTAGTCCACAACCAGCTCCTTTGTTTTTGCAACATTGAGGGAGAGGTTTCCATCTCAGAACACCTGTTTCCCTTCCTTTACCAGTGATGCTTCCCTAACCTGCATCTCTTCCATTTTCCTGCTGCCATAACAAGGATAGAGTTCCCCTTGTCCTTACCTACCACACCGTGAGCCTCTGCATCCAGCACATTCTCCACAACTTCCACCATTATCAATGGGATCCGCTACTATATACATCATTACCTCCCCCTCCCCCCTACTCTTAGCTTTCTGCAGGAATTTTTCTCCCCATCCCAAGTGCTGCACCTGCCCATTCACCAACTCCCGTACTATTACTCAGGGCCCCGAATAGTCCTTCCAGGTGAGGCAACACTTCACCTACAAGTTTGTTGAGGCCACCTACTGTATCCAGTGCTCCGGTGCAGCCTCCTCTACGTCGGTGAGACCCAAAATAGATCGAGGGGCCACTTTGTCGAGCACCTTTGCTACGTCTACAATACTTCCATGTCCATTCTGACCTGTCACTCTATGGCTTTCTCTACTGCCACAATGATTAGGTTGGAGGAGCATCTCCTCATATTCCATCTGGGTAATGGCATGGACATTGATTTCTCTAACTTCTGGCAATTTATTCCCCCCCTTCATTTCTATTCCCCATCGTGGCTCTCTCCTTCCCTTCTCTTCACCCGCCTATCACATCCCTCTTGTGCCCCTCCTCCTTCCTTTTCTCCCATGGTCCAGCATCCTCTCCTATCAGATTCCTTCTTCTTCAGCCTTTTACTTTCCCACCTCTCATCTCCAGATCATCACTTCATCCCACTCCCTCCCCCACCTTCGTCAATCACCTTCTAGCTTGTACTCCTTCCCCTCCCACTGACTTCTTACTCTAGCTTCTACCCCTTCCAGTCCCAATCACTCAGCCCGAATGTTGATTGTTTATTTCTTTCCATAGATGCTGCCTGACCAGCTGATTCCCTCCAGCATTATGTGTGGAGCATCATATCACACATAATATCCACAGATAATATGCATTGCTTTCCTTTTCTTTCACTTTTACCTCAACAAAAAAAATTATCAGCTCACTCCGTCCTGCTTTCTAATGTTTCCTAAGCTCTGTTGTTGCTTCTAAGAAGATTTCCTGCAGTTCAGATTGAACTTAATGGGCTGTGCTTGTGTTGCACCCTTACTTGAACAAAGGGCATTACATTTGTCTTTTTTTCCCAATCTCCTGGCACCTTGCCTGTACTTTGAGACTGGAAAATTAAAACAAGTCCTTCTGTGACCTCCACCCCCACATCCCTCAGTACAAATTAAGGTTTAATTGCCATACAACCATGAATTCAGCCAAATGATACAGCATTACTTCAGGGCCAAGGTGCAAAACGTGGGACCATCGGTCACACACTACACAAGGAACATAGCACATGTAGGATACATAAAATAGAAGATATCAGTAAAATACAGTCCAACAACAAAAATATAGTCTATGACCCTGAGTCCATGAATATTGCAGAAAGCTGCTGTTGAATACAATGAGCAAACACAAGGAAATCTGCAGATGCTGGAAATTCAAACAACACACACAAAATGCTGGTAGAACACAGCAGGCCAGGCAGCATCTATAGGGAGAAGCGATGTCGACGTTTCAGGCCGAGACGCTTCATCAGGACTAACCAAAAGGAAAGATAGTAAGAGATTTGAGAGTAGTGGGGAGAGGGGGAAATGTGAAATGATAGGAGAAGACCGGAGGGGGTGGAATGAAGCTAAGAGCTGGAAAGGTGATTGGCGAAAGTGATACAGAGCTGGAGAAGGGAAAGGATCATGGGACGGGAGGCCTCGGGAGAAAGAAGGGGGGGGAGCACCAGAGGGAGATGGAGAACAGGCAAACAACTAAATATGTCAGGGATGGGGTAAGAAGGGGAGGAGGGGCATTAACGAAAGTTAGAGAAGTCAATGTTCATGCCATCAGGTTGGAGGCTACCCAGCCGGTATATAAGGTGTTGTTCCTCCAACCTGAGTTTGGATTCATTTTGACAATAGAGGAGGCCATGGATAGACATATCAGAATGGGAATGGGACGTGGAATTAAAATGTGTGGTCACTGGGAGATCCTGCTTTTTCTGGCAGACTGAGCGTAGGTGTTCAGCGAAATGGTCTCCCAGTCTGCGTCGGGTCTCATCAATATATAAAAGGCCACACCGGGAGCACCGGACGCAGTATACCACACCAGCCGACTCACAGGTGAAGTGTCGCCTCACCTGGAAGGACTGTCTGGGGCCCTGAATGGTGGTGAGGGAGGAAGTGTAAGGGCAGGTGTAGCACTTGTTCTGTTTACAAGGATAAGTGCCAGGAGGGAGATCGGTGGGAAGGGATGGGGGGGGAACGAGTGGACAAGGGAGTCGCGTAGGGTGCGATCCCTGCGAAAAGCAGAAGGGGGGGGGGAGGGAAAAATGTGTTTGGTAGTGGGATCCCGTTGGAGGTGTCGGAAGTTACGGAGAATTATATGTTGGACCTGGAGGCTGGTGGGGTGGTAGGTAAGGACAAGGGGAACCCTATCCCGAGTGAAGTGGCGGGTGGATGGGGTGAGGGCAGATGCGCGGGAAATGGGAGAGATGCGTTTGAGAGCAGAGTTGATGGTGGACGTCTTTGGCTGAGTGAACACTTGGGGGCAGCACCAACTCCAGCATGGATGCCTCACCACATGCGATGGATATTGTCTCTGGATGACCATGCTGTATTTAGAGCACAGTTTTCATAATAAGTGTTACCTCTACCTTCTGCAGATCCTCCTTGGGTTATGACTTACGGATGGTCTGTACATACAAGTGTTGAGACTGACGGGATGGATTTGTCAGTTGTAGTGGGTATCATTCACCTTCTGCTGGGTGGTAATGGGCGATTCCTACATACGTATGCTCTCTTCCCACTCCGACCCACGACTGTCGGGGGCTGGGTCAATCTAAGCAGACTTGGAAGCAGCCTCATACACCGACTCAGTGACGCCAGCCTCTCTTCCTGCAACTCTTTGCTCCACCGTCACAGCTGCCTCTGTGATCCTCTCCCACACAACGTTACTAGTAATTTCTGTGAACAGTTTTCAGGAACGGAATTCTGTTGTAGCCTGGCGGCTGCCTGCACCAACATCTCAAGAGTGTCCCCCTTTTTTGTAAAGTACCGTCTTAATATTCGAAGAATGCTTTCTGTTCATTTGCAATATTTGCTTTCTTTATTACAAGTTATATGTTAAATGTTATGGTGCCTACAGAAAACTTCCAGATTTCCCTTTGCCAGTAGTGATCCTCTTCTCATACTCTCTCTCCCTCTGCTTGGCTTATTTTCCTTTCCACTTCCCTTCTCAGCTTTCTTTATTCTACCTAACGCTGAACGGAGTTAACAACATTCACTTTTTTTCCTTTCACCATTTTCTTTGTCTCCAACGTCAAGCAGATATTTTAAAAAGAAATCAAACTAAACATTCGTACTTTACCTCTTTGGCATTAATAGTTGACACTTCAGTGATTCCTGCAATTTGGATTCCACCCTTTGAGTCCTCTCGTAGATCTAAGAAGCCAGATAACGGATTCAGTAAATCCCGGATCATCTCATTATAAATCTGTGAAAAAAATGAAATCAATGAGAATATTAGAAGGCCCCAATTTCGATCCTTCAATCTTAACTGAGAGGAGATAAGGTGGTAACAAAATAGGAAAAGTTTGGTCCTTTTTTTTTTGCATTCTTCACCTTCTCAGGAGAATCTTGAATGAGGAGGCATGTAGCTACAAGATTGAGAGCAGTCATTTAGAACTGCAGTGCTCAGGAAATTCTTGCAGATGGTAAATCTTTTTAACCACTCTTAGAGGATTGTGAATATGACATTACTGATGATGCTTAAAGAGAAAGTAGACGTATGTTTGTAAGATCAGGAAACTGAGGATGACAAGGAACTGGCAGAGTAGAAGGAGATGGGTCTGGGGCAGAATCAACAATTTCACTGAACAGCAGGGCAGGCTCGAGGGGGCAAGTAGACGAATCTTGCTCTATTAGTTCTTGAGTTTTCATGTAAGTCAGTGACATCATAAATGTTCTACTCTCAGAAAGTAAGCTCGAGAAATAATGAGGTCAGCACCTAATCTGGAAATTCTTTGTCTGGTGCTCAGCAGGCCAATTAAAAAATGAACTGATTGTGACCTCCGGAGCAAACACATGGATTTGTGTGGTGGGCACCCTCTAGAGACCTCGCTGCCTCACTCATGTGAATTCTTTGCTACTTGATTTCAAAGAAACTTTAATCAGGGGGGCAGCCAATATGAAATTGAGCACGTCGATGTGGTTCCTCTGATTGCAGCACGAAGCATTAATAATTGGCAGAAATGCAAATATCCAGCTGAAGCTTTATGAATCATGTTACTTGTTAAAATGCATGAGTGTTGACATTTGTGCTTTTATGCAGTAAAAAGAGAGAAACACTGGCACAGAAATTCTGCAGATGCCGGAAATGCACACACACAAAATGCTGGAGGGACTCAGCAGGTCAGGCAGTATCTATGGAAATGAATAATCAGTTGACGTTTTGGGCCGAGACCCTACATCAGGACTTAATTTGTATGGATTTCATACGCTTTACTATGTTGAAAGCTGCATATGCTTTACTTTGCACTAAATAACTTCTTGCATTACTAATAAAAAGGGGTACTTCCTTCGTTTAGCGTAATGAACGGATCTGGAGGGCATGAACACAACGTTCAACTTAACTACATGTGATTAGTTATATTGATAGACCAGTTAAAGTTTTTGTGCAGGGGTGGGGGTAGCTGCCAGGTACACTTAGAGAATAAAAAATTTTAAAATGCTGTTTATATGGAGTTTCTATCTCCTCCCTGTGACTCCGGGTTCCTCCCACAGTCCAAAGACATAATTAGTCCTGGTAAATGGTTCAGAGATTAGGCTAAGATTAAATTGGGAGTTGTTGGGTAGCACAGCTCAAAGGGCCAGAAGGGCCAATTTCGCACTGTAATTCAATAACTAAACGAAAAAATGTGTCAGTGTATCAATATCACTCCAAGGCTCTGAAGGAGAGCTGGTAAGGAATACAAAAGGACCTGGAAAAAAGGGATAATTTGCCTTTCACAGACAGACCGGAAAGATCAAGAAATTGTCAGTTACAAGGAACTGGCACAGAAGAGGAGTTGAGGCCAGCATAGATCAGCCACGATTATACTGAATGGTGGGGCAGGCTTGGGTGCTTAGTAGTCTTTCGCTTCTCCTATTTTCTTACAATCATCCTGGCATGTTCGGGCATTCAACACCAACAACAAAACAACATTTGCAAAGAGAGCAGTGGCTTCCAAGCTTCACAAAGCTCATTGTTAACATAAAGCAACGAAATTGAATGAATGAATGAAATTAATTTATTTCAGTCTGTACAAACATAACAAAAAGCATCATTAACAATGATGGTTTCGTAGAACAAAATTACAACAAAAAACATAGATAATCTTTAAAACAGACCGAAAGTGTATAGGCTGAAGCTGCAGCTTATTACGCCTATCCCTCTGACTTTTACAACAACATATTTGGTGTCAATCATCATATCAAAAACAAAAAAATTCATAATCTTTTAACACAAAATCCAATTCCAAATATAATTTATTTATATTACTCCCATTCATTTTTATATCATGTATTTTATATTTGTTTATTAAACAATTTTTAAAACTTCTTAAGTTTAGTGCATGTTTTTAAATTCTTACTACAACTGTTCCATAGATTCACCCCTCTGGCTGAAATACAATGATTTTTTACATTTGTTCTTTTCCTTAGTTTTTGAAATATTCATGTTCCTCTCAGATCGTGTTGACTTTCTCTCATTTTAAACAACCTTTGGATACTTTGTGGTAGCTGTCCATTTTTTTTACTTTATACATCATTTTAAAATCTATGAAATCTCTGAATTTTAAAGTGTTTAGTTGAATAAATAATGGATTTGTTGGCTCATAATAACTTGTCTTATTTACAATTCGTATAACTTTCTTTTGGAGTAGGAAAATTGAATTCTGTTGAAATCTTTCATAGTAACCAAATTTTTTCACCAATTTATTTTGTACATTTTCTAGTTTAACCATGACAACAACATACATAGATTATTTATTTTCAAAAAACTTATTCAATGCAGGAACAGAGTAAAGTCCGAATAACTTATCTTTCCTTCAAAATATTGTGCTAAAGGGGAGTGTATGAGGTGGGAGGGATAGAATACACTGTCACACACATTCCAGCACTATATTTTAGCCTTTTTGGCCGTTATCACATTGAAGACTAAGCAATTAACCGCATTCTGTTAATCGCACAGCTATCAAGTTCAGAGGAATAATTCTGGTAATCAACACCGTATTTTACAGCTGCAATCGAAAAATTTGAAATAGGTTGGTTTGAAAGCTAATGATGGACATTATTTTTTAAGCGATTTGCATGACTCAAGGTCAAAGAGGCAACATTTTGAACTCATGCTCCTGACATGAAACCAGCTGTGAAGAAATGCATTGAGAATTTATTTGTGCGCTCCTCAGGGATTGAAATCAATTAAAATTACTGACAAGCAGATTAAGAAAGACGTTCTTGTAAGGCCTGATCTCTTCTTTGGCATGGCTCCAAAGGTCATGAATTCATAAAATTACCCTTGTGCGAACTCTCTAAAAATGCAATTTTTTTAATAAAGAGGACAATTGTATGAATTACAGCAGTGCTAGATGTTAATCTACTTTCACAGTTAACTAGATTGTGCAAAGAGAGTAGGATTTTATAATGTCAGCAAAGCTCCCATTGACAAATTGAAACTTGCCATGTATCAGCTTAGTTTCAAAACCCAGCAGGGATTTTATCACTTGAAGTGAAAACAGACGATGATGATGGTGATCAGAGCAGAGGACTCGATTTTCATTCAGTCCCTTCATTATAATGCCAGTGACAAGATGTCCTCCTGAAAGGTACTTAACCATGATCTGGAGACAGATGACCAGATGGAATGGCCACATTGACTAGATGAATAAATAATTTCAAGTGTTTTAACCCTCATTTTATTGTCAGTAAACAAGGTCACACAAAGGTTTGCCGTCCACATCTCAGCTCTAACCAAGCCCTGTTGACTGGTCACTCAATACTCTATCTGGTTAAGCAATGCCTCTATTTTAATTCACTTCCTCTCCTAAAATCTCAGTGTGATGTTGGTTATTGTTTCCCTCTGTAATCTTATCCTCAGGATATCGGCAATTCTCTTAACTCTGGCCTTCGCACATCACCAAATTTAAACTGCTCCATAATGTTCCCATTTTGATTCCACTACTCACATGTTGTCATGCTTCGAAATGTCAATGTAGTTAAGGGATACACAGATGTACAAACAGTACCATCCAGGTGAATAAGGTTGTAAGCACAAGTGAACTCAACCACCTACCACCACACACACACAAATAGAAGTATTGCCCCACTGTTTAAGTGTGTCAATCATCAGAATAAACAGAGCTCCAAAAATATGAACTATTTTCAATCACATTATTCAACTTCTTTCAGATCTAGGCCACCTACGTTGTCACCAGCTTAACTCAACTGGTCACCTGCCGTCTTGAAATACTTCAAGTCTGTGAACAGTTGATGCACAATAAATCAATATTTCAGCTAGATAGATACTTCACTGATCCCAAAGGAAATTACAGAGTCACAGTAGCATTAAAAGTGCACAGATATAAATATTAGAAGAGAACTAAGAAAGAATAAATAATAAGTTACCACAAACAGCCTAACACCACTTCTCCGGCTATAGGTTGACTCATTGTAGAGCCTAATTGCTGAGGGTAAGAATAACCTTATATAGCACTCTTTGGAACAGCACAGTTGTCTTAGTCTATTACTAGAAGTGCTCTTCTGTTCAGCCAAGGTGGCATGCAAAGGGTGAGAAACATGGTCCAGAATTACCAAGGTTTTTCATAGGGTCCCTTGTTCTACCACAGCATCCCGTGTGTCCAGTTTGACTCCAATAACAGGGCCAGCTTTTCTAATCAGTGTTGATCACATTGTCCCAACACACCACCGCATATGTAGTGTATTTTTAACACTACATAATATTTGCTGCTGATTAACATAACTTTTGAGCTAAAGATTTTAATCCTTGGAGTATGAGACACCAGAAAGAAAAAGTAGAATCACTTTATTAAATGAAGTTGTACCAAAATGTTGAATTAAAACTGGTCATTGCTCTTTCCTTCTGTAGACCAGTAAGAAAACCATATAATATTACCAATCATCTCAGGGGTTTGAATAATTCTTTTCTCCATCTATAACTGAACATTAGACACAGAGTAAAAAACTTGTGGTCTGGGATTGAAGTGTGAAAGATGCAGTATGTCATTGATTACACTACATTGAAATCTATTCATTGCATGTCACTGTTTGGATGAAAACAATGAAATTGAGGACAAGTTATTTTTACTATGAATTTGACCTTTAATGTCAACCATTCATACATTCAGATGAAAGAAAAATCTGTATTGTGCTTTGTCCCACACTCTGAGTTCTTCACTTTCCATGTAACTTCTGCTATTATGGGGAGAGGATATCTCAAAGCCATCACTTATATGTGACTTAGCACAAAAGGGAGAAATTTTACAATTACAGTTTTGTGGAGATTATGTGTATGCTGCAATCTGCAACACACACACACACACACACACACACACACACACACACACACAATTGTTGAAAACAGACATACTCAAAACATAAACACGAGAAATCCTGCAAATACTGTACTGGAAATCCAAAGCAACACACACAAAATGCTGGAGGAACTCAGCAGATCAGGCAGCATCTAAGGAAACAAATAAACAGTCGATGATTCAGGCTGAGACCCTTCTTCAAGACCACAAGACATATATGGCCAGCTATAAGGGAAGGGAAACTCAGAAAACATAGCCTCACAATTATTATTCAAACATTGGCAATGCGTCAATAGTTATAATTAACTATCCATAAGTCTTTATGTAAATGTATTAATAGGGACCCAAATAGTGTGAACAGCTAATTAGCATAACACGAATAAAGGCGAATGGGGCACATAGTGGAAATATTTGGATTTTGTTCCTTTGAATCTTTTGTTACCTGATAAATTTTGTATCTTCTGATCTAGTCAGGTTAAAGTACCTTTCACCATCAGAGAAACACAAGCATCACAATAATATCTGCTGATTATCTGCACATGGTGATTATATATTAGTCAAGTCAAAGACAAGTTACTGTCTTATACACAAGTGTATACATGCACAGGTGCAATGAAAAACGTATCTTCAGCAGCATGATACAAGCAGTTTTTATAAGAAAATCATAAATTATACTCAATTTTAACAATAAAACACAATTAGAACCAAAAATGACCACTTTAGAGCAAGATGGTCGAAGTTGTCACAGTAATGCTAAACTGTATTGCTCAGGGATTTTGCTGGTTAGTTGAAAGGAAGTAGTTGTCCTAAAATCTGGTGATGTGGGACTTCAGGCATCTGTAAGTACAAAGTTTAAAAGTAGAAATTACAGACTTTACATTATATAGGGAAAGGGATGTATAACTTTAACATTATGGAAAGCTTCTAACTGCATTCCCAGGCACCTTGCTAAAGCAGCAAAGCAATGACACTAATGATATTTACAAAGAAACTCCATCATGTGAATTTAAGCTGAGGGAATGCCATGCAAAAAGGTGTATGATGGAATACATCAAGCAAGCACTGAAATCTACACCAAGAGATAAAGGCTTTGTTTTTTTTCTGAATTGTTCTGAAGATGCTTGTGCTCAAAACATGGCCCAAAGCTTACACTGATACCATTGAAAACAGAGGATGTTTAGCACGTGCGTTAATAAGAACAGCCGTGAAACAAATGTTTGAACTTATATTTAATTAAAGTTAAATAATTTTCATTGTATTGTAGAACTTTAGAATTGCAAGTTGTGATTTAGGTATTTTGGGCTCTAATTAAATAAATAATTGCTCTCTGCAGGGACTGCTGGGCAGAAGCACAACATTCTTTTACTCAGATTTTCAAATGCTACTTGCTAACTTTTATTGTTTGCACAATTTGTATTTTCTCTCTCTCTCTCTCTATGCACAATGGGTGTTTGTCGGTCTTTTTTAAAATCGGTTCTTTTGAGTTTCTTGTTTTGTGGCTGCCTGTGAGGAGATGAATCTCAAGATTGTATAATGTATACATACTTTGATAATAAATTTAATTTGAACAAACGCTAACTTGGAGGAATTCAGTGATACAGGCTGTGACCCAAATGTTGATATCCCTTCCCCCTTCCATAACATGTTACTGAACCTGTAAAGTTCCTCCATCAGTCTGAAGACAAAATTTCCCTGGTGCCAGTTGGTATAAACCACACATTTTATGGAATCTAATATCTCATTTGCCACTAGATGAGTGCAATGTTGCCTCCAGTGGAATTTGTGGAAAAGCAATAAAGTAATACACTGCTCTTTCATTACTAGATCCTGGATTTGGTTTCAACTGAAGCAAATTAGGTGAAGCTCTTTTTGAAACATAGGCAAGTCCTTCCAAAATCTGCCTGGCCTCTCATTCTTGATGAATTTAGCTCAGATGCAGATAAGAGGGTGCTGGGCAGTACCAGTACCAAGAGCGGTGCCACTTCATGTTCAAAGCCAAGACTTACTACAGCAAAATAAATCCAGTTGCCAATGAAGTAGGAAAAGATATTTCTTTATCAGAATTTGGGGAAGGATGTGTTGTCATTGGAGAGAGTCCAGAGAAGGTTCACATGGATGATTCCAGGAATGAAGGGGTTAACAGTTGAGGAGCATTTGGCAGCTTTGTGCCTGTACTCACTGGAATTTAGAAGAATGCATGGAAATCTAATTGAAATCTACTGAATGGTGAAAGAACCGGATAAGGTGGATGTGGAGACAATATTTCCTAAGGCGAGGATATCCAGAACTAGAGAGCACAGACTCAAAATTGAGGGGTGACCTTTTAGAACAGAGAAAAGGAGGATTTTTTTTTTAGCCGGAGAGTAGTAAATCTGTGGAATGTTCTACCACAGACTGCAGTGGAAGCCAAGTCTGTGTGTATATTTAAGGCGTAAGTTGATCTTTTCCTGATAAGTCAAGGCATCAAAGGATATGGCAAGAAGGCAGGTATATGGGGTTGAACGGAATCCAGAACCAGCCATGATGGAATAGCAGAGCAGACTTGATGGGCTGAATGGCCTAATTCTTCTCCCATGTCTTATGGTCCAATCATTCAATTAAAATACCATTTATTTCAGATGCATAATAACATCCAGTCAGAGTAGCTGGAAAATATACCTGGTCAAGAGATTGTGTGAGGCAGTGATGCAGCTCTCACAGCTCCAGAACCGTGAGATTAACCCTGACTGTGTGAAATTTTCACACTCTCTCTGTGGCTAAATGGCTTTCCCTGAATGAAACAGTTTTCACCCACAATCCTCCACTTATTTCCTTATATTTTTTCCAATTTGATTTCCAAGATGGCGACGCAACGCAGCTTGCAGCGGCCACTCTGGAGCAGATTATCTGTTATTTGTGAAGTGGGGTGCCGTGCGCAATCATAACCAATTGAAAACGGATGTGGGAGCACGGAGGAACATCAGGAAATCTCCAGGAAGATCTTCTCTGTTGCTGCTGCTGCTGTGAGGTCCGGGACTCTGCTGGGAAGAACAGGCCCCCCAGTCCTCGGGGTCGCGTTGCCGATGGCCATTGGTGGGGCCGTCTTAATACGCTCCGCAGAGGATGGTGCTCGGAGAAGCTGTGCCGGAGGGGATGGTCGTCGGCTCGGAGGTTCAACGGACTCGGAGTCCGCTGCGGTCAGGTTGCTTTTGGTGTGTGCTGCATCTGTGAGGCTGAGTCGGGTGGCACCATGGAGGTCTGTAGCGGGATTATTCCCTTCTGCCGCCGGCGTGGGATGGCGAGTCTGTCGGGACCCTGGGGACTTATGGAAACTGTGCGGTGATTTCTATTGAACTTATAGTCGTTTAACATCTTTGGACTATTTTTATTGTGCCCATGGTCTGTTTTTTTTTCAATTATGCTATTGTTTGCACTGTTGCAACTATACGTTGTAAATATGTGGTTTTGTGCAGGTTTTGTAGCTTTAGTTTTTGGTCTTGCTTTGTCTGGTGGATTTGGAGCTCCTTTCCGGGGAACGCGCTAAAACAGTAGTATGATATTAATATGCAGCAGCCTCTCCAGACTCTGGATTGGGGATTGCCATATGTTATGTGGATTTTCTGCTGTAGTCTGTTTTGTCATATGCTTTTGTGATATCATTCTGGAGGAACGTTGTCTCATTTTTTAACTGCAGTGCATTTGTGGTTTCTAAATGACAATAAACTGAATCGGAATCTGAATAATCCATTTTTTTTCCTCCTGTGACCATTGTACCCAGATCCAGAAGATATGTTTATTAATTGATGGGGTAGGTAGCTGTTCAGAGAATTGGTGTGATATAATGGGCACAGGAGAGGACATGGATTACAGGTAAATAAGTGGAGGAATGTCATTTATAGGATTGGTCTGGGAGCCGGTATGTATTCAATAGGCTGAATGAGTGGCTTAGGGAAATAAAGATTCTCAATTTGAATGTAACATCCCTACATTTTTCAGTACTCTGCTTGTGTATGCTGTCAGCTGATACTTGCGAGGTCAGTGCTCCAAGTCTCTTTTTAAGATGTCTCCTGGTATGTCAGCTCCTCTTTGTAATCAAAATATCACAGCACAAACTGCCCCATTGATTCATTTGGACATTCAGCCACTTGAGCTCACCAATCGCTTGCCCATCTCACTCCACTGAGAGAACTTGTTAAGACAGCTGCCAATTCCCAAACAGTGTTGTATTCTTAAAACATGTATGAAGGTCAGTATGCCTTTCACTATCACTTTCAGACTATCGATGGTGATCAAATGATCCGTGGCTTCTTTCATATTGAACTTGAGTTTCTGCTTTTTCAGATTCAGTTTCCTCTCAATGCATCTACTCATCACAGCTCCCAGCTTTCAACCATGCCTTTTAGTCCAAAGACCAATAAGCCACCTGCTTAGTCTGTGAATGGTAAAGACCCATCAAGTACAGCATAGATTGCTCTGGAATTCTGTCAATTCCCACTGACATTCTTTTCTATTTATTTTGACAAAATTGAGCTTTCCAACAAGTTAAACGTGAGCATGCCTCATCACAGCAGATGCCAGAAGGCATTCTTTGCATCCAGCAAACTGAAGATGATTTATTGCTCTATTCAGATCTGTCAAAATAACTGGGTTTGTTTTCATAGCATAATGGCCCACACTCAGAGCACCACTGAGGTTTCTCAGGTCCAGGCAAAGCTTGCTGCTTCATTTCCCAACATACTGTAGATCAACCTACATGCTGTGATGATTTTTGTCTTACAGCTTCCCTTGTTCCTTGAAGGGCATCTGCATGCACCTGTGGGTTGAGCTGCTCGCTTTGTGATCTACTACAATGAAATCCTTATCATCCGTCTCCTGACACTTAAACACCAGAGATTCCGCAGATGCTGGAAATCTCGAGCAACCCACACCAAAAGCTGGAGGAACTCAGTCCTGATGAAGGGTCACAGCCTGAGTTGTTGACTGTTTATTCATTTCCATAAATGCTGCCTGTCCTGCTAAGCTCCTCTGGCATTTTGCGTGTGTTTCTCCTGACTCTTTGTGTGCACCACCTTCAGACTGTCTCCAAGCTGGTTTCAGTGTAGGCTTGTACATTGATAGCTCAAGACTCACTGATTTCAATTGCTCTTTTCTGAGATTAATGATGTTCTTTGGCAGAACATTCCATGTTACTTCTGAATAAAGTTGAAATGTCATTGGGTGCCCTATCAGTGCTATACAACTAGTGGTGATTCTTTTGCAGAAATGATCACTTTAGGCATCATGTACATTGTGTTTTGATACGTCATTCTGAATCTGGCTTTGTCTCTGTCGTGGCTCCCCTCCTCCTGTTCACTCCATGGGCATCCAACCTCTTCATTGTGTATCCACCTGAGAATGCTGTTGTATATGTTTCATACCGGCAGTTCCTGAGGGCATGATCCGAGATGAACTCACCAGGGCCTTGCAAGGTCACGGCCTAGTGTTTGGGACCTGTCATCAGTGAGTTTGGGTCATTATCAGTGGGTCCTGGGCTCGTACCAAAGATAAAGCTGAAAGGTTGATCAGTTCAGAGCATGAGGGATGATGGCTGAGTCCCGAGTTTACATATCTTGGCAAGTCCGCCAGAGAAGTCCAGAGCCCAATGTCTGCGAATCCACGAGTCTTCTGCAGGGTGGAGGCTGGAGAATATGGCCTGACCTGGGGTTAGAGGACGATGTACGTGTGTGAGTGGGTGGTCGGAAGGGAGGACATGGCTTGTCGTGCTGTTGTTATTTTGTTGCTTGTTGTGTTCTGTGGCATGCAATGGTAGCAACACTTGCGGCTACCCCCAGCACATCCCTGGGTCCATTTCCGAATCTGAATCGCGTACGAAGGGTCTGTTCTCTGTTTAAGGGGCAGCAAATGTCTTTCAGCGCCACAGTAAGACATTCCTATCAAGTCTTGCCAGGAAATAAGTGCAGTCTACAAAAGCACTTTGGTGATTTGATCAAATGCCCCTGGTTGGTTTGCCTGTTCATGTGAACTGATTGTCAAGTAGAATTAGAGAGGGTAATGACTTCTGAAATGCAGCAGTGATCAGCAAACAGTGTTTAGTGAGATATATCTGCAGTTGTGGGCTGAAATCGTCCTGAGAAATGGACATCGAGAGTGATCTTGCCTTCCATTATGAAAACGTCATGTGTGTATCAGCTTTCCAACATTACTGATATGAATACAGAGCACATTGTCACAATATAGCCTGTGCAGTCACTACTCCTACGAAGGGCACAGAAAGTTGCAATCCGTGAAGCACAAGATGTTATAACATGAAAGATGGCTCCTGTGTCTGATTGTAGTGTGTGAGAGGCATCTTTTTCACCCCATGAGGGGGAATGCTATGTCTAGAAAAATGGACATTGGGAAGTAGTTTTGGTGGCAGCAATGAAGGTTGGCTTAGTATAGGCTTAATTTTAAATGGTTCTGCATAACAGGTTCATGTGCTTGAAAATCTCACCAACGACAAATTTTGTGTGTTACACATTGTTGATTTAAATTGGGCAAATTTGACAATGGGGAAACAACGCTAGCAAATGTGAAAATCTCAACCAAAAATGACAATATCAAGTCTACCAACACCCAGAAAGAAATGTGGACAAGATTATTTAGTTGATTGAATATGATTTGCAGCTTTGATTCTGATTTTGGTATTTTGCAGATGTGTTAAATCAGAGGTTCCCAACGTGGGGTCCACGGACTCCTCAATAACGGTAGGGGTCCACTGTATAAGAATGTTGGGAACCCCTGCACTAAGTGGAAATAGTTATTGATTTTAATTATCTTCATAATTATTGTGTTCTGAAATAGCTTTCAGAACTAGCAATGCATATAGTTGAATTTTTTTCTGGAACTTCTTATCTTTTTACTTTGGTTTGTACTTCAGGGAGCGCGAAGCACAGTAACAAATATCACTGTGATCATTGTACGCTCTAGTATCAATTGTTTGGTGACAATAAAGTATCTAAAGTATCTCCAAACACTGTTACAAGTCAAGAAGCAGTTGGTCATGTTAACAATAATCCTTAAGGGGGTGACAGAGTTAAAGGAACAACTATTGTCCATGGACTGATGGTACGTATGTCACATAGGCTGCAGTTACACTGACGTCACATGAACAAGAAACAAACAGTAGCTAAATGAAAACTCCAGTTCACTTTGTTCAGCAACAACTTCTTTCCCTTTTGTACTAATTGGGTATAAGGATGTTCTGTTCCTCTGATGTCTCTCTCAAACTTCTCCCTTGGTGTATGGTTGAGACTACCTGTAATTAATTATCTAACTTGAATAATTAGGGTCTAGATTTTACTATTTTTTCTAAACAAAGTTACTGCAAAAAAATCAAAAGCTCCCCAGCAAATGTATGTGCCCTTCGTGTACAAAGCAGCCTGATAGCCATTGCTTTCATGTACTCATTAAAAGTTCAATCAAAACACACAAGCATTCATGCACCTTATGTTTGCAATGCACCTGTCACTTACACATAAACGATGTGTTGTTAGTATTTCCTAGCTTCCTGTTACAAATGCCATTAACACATTAGCCTACACAATGTGCTTGGACTGCTATTATACTGCGTCAAATGGATCACGCCACCATGGCAATAATCTCAGACAACAAATTGCGGTTCAGCAGCATGTCAAGGAGCCAACAACAAAGAGTTTTGAATCTTACGGCAATACTTAGCAAAATATGGGAAATTATAAAACTCCAAAGTACATTGTATCTAACAGATATTTTAAATCAGATACCACATCTCACTAGCCAAAGTTGCTTTTGAAAACAACTTCAACCTGAGGTTAGATAAGTGACACTCTTCATTTTTTTTGTACTACTGGCAGCAAAAGACTTGCATAATAACATGGGCAGTGCCAGTATATAATCACCAAATTTGTTTCTTAAAAGGAGAACTATGTAGTTATCAGCTGGTGATAGATCTACTGTTTTAAAATTTAGCTCAATTGCCCTCCTTTGGGCAGTTTTAACACCGAGAGAAAAGGCACTGCTATGCAGTAATCTGCAATAATACCAAGAGTATTGAATTAGGTCCTTCACTTTGGTGCTTATGTCCGATCTCGTAAATTTCATTTGACTTCCAACCTTCATCAGGTTTGCTTTTGTGCTGATTGTGTAGGTAAGGAAGGGGTTATGTGACCCTGTAGGTCTGTGGCTTTGATCTCCCACACCAATTACAGCCACCTTCAGATCACCTCTGCATTGATTATGCAGATACGGAAAACGAAAGTACAAATAGAAATAAAGTATGGTTGAATAGGCCAGATGTGTATCCACTGAATTTAGAGGAGTAAGAGGTTACTGGTTGGAAATATATGTAGCCATGGCATGGTACTGACTGTGTGGATGTATAGAGGATGTTGTGGGAGAATCTGGAACTAGAGCAAAGGCGGAGCATAAAGCTTCCTCAAAGTGCAGTAGACGCAGTCTAAATATTTTTAAGGCAGGGATAGATAGATACTTAACAAGCGAGGAATGAAAGATTACTCTGAGAATATGGGGATATAGAGGTGAGACTGCAATCAGATCAGCTATGATACTGATTACATGACAGGTTAGGTTTGATGGAGTGGGTGGCGTATTCCAGCTTCTAGATCATTTGTTTGTATGTTGTAATTCATCACTGTAGTGATCGGGATGTGACCCATAACAAACAAATGCACATAAAGGAAATGTCCCAATGATACCCTCTGCCACCCAAGACTCAATCATCTGCCTTCAGCATCTTAGTGTTAATTAACGTTTATGCTCCACAATGTCATCAAATGGCACACAAGAGAGGGTGCTACTTTGGGAAGAGATATTCCTAAATTCTACTTCATTTGCAAATTACAAATCAGGTATGTAACCTCAACCTAAGCAGAGGGGTGTCTCAGGATAATGACTGCCATCATTTCTCCCTAGTTGCCAGAGTCTGCTGCACTTTCTGTGAATATATATTTAAAAATATAATAAATATACAATGTTAAAGTAAAAGAAGCTCTGTCCTTGTCCATTTTACACTCTGTACCATAAATGCAACAACATGTCTACAAATCTCAAGCAAATTTCATTTTCTGATCAGAATTGATCCTCTGAGGAAATAGTGAGATGAAGACATGATGAAGAATGGTATTCCCCATCATTTCACACTGCTGCACGTAGTATAGACTCTCTTCCTCATCTTCAAGCAACTAAAACCTACACCTTCTCATGTTGGAAAACATCAGGGAACTTCACTGGTGGGTAGAGTTTCAGTATCGTGATGATTTGTCCTCCGCAACCACAGTGCCCCCAGAAAGCTTTTATAATTGGACCTACCTCCAGGTAAGACATGGAGACAGTGTATTCCATATCATCACTTGTTTCTTCAATGGACTTGAACAAATCGTTGAGTGTTCGTACATATATACCAGGTTCATTATCTGTTCCTAACATTGTGTACGTTTTCCCAGCACCTAGACAACGTAAATAGATATGACAACATGTTAACCACTTAACATGGGATAATAGGACATCATTTGGTATGGTATGTCTTGCACTTCACTGCTGGCACGAAACAGCAAATTTCAGGACATACGTCTGTGATAACAAACCGATTCTGATTCCGGCTGGACATCCAGTGCTTGCTGGCAATGCATTAGCTATTGCAATATACAGAATGCTGGAGGAACTTGGCAGGTCAGGCAGCACCAATGGAGGGAAATGGACAGTCCCTGAAGGGCTCTGAAGATGAGTCTCAACCCAGAATGTCAACTGTCCATTTCCCACCATAGATGCCCTCCTGACCCACTGAGTTCCTCGAGCATTTTGTGTGCGTTGCTCCAGATTACAGCACCTGCTGTCTCTCCTGTGATCCAATTGCACATTTTGGCTCTGAAAGTTTTGCATGGAAATATTAGACCTATATGAATGCTAACCATGTCACAAGAAGGGAAAATAGCATCTCAGAAGTGGATGAGCCAAGTAGCCAGTAGTCTCCCTCCTTGGCCAGACTGAAGGTGTCAGAATATAGCAGTGCAAGAACTGAGAACAAAATGCAAATAGAATGAGTAAATTTAATGTCAACCCAGATGCATGAAAAAAGAAATGAGAACAAAAATAATTGGATAAACATGGTTTGAAAAAAAGATTCAGAAAGAAAACCTTAAACTTGACATTTTCTCTAATACTAGTTAATTTCCAATTTCTGTGAGGCTGCTGGGCAGGAATTAACACTAAGCACATCATTAACAGTGCACCACCATTGAGCACATTTACAAAGAGCAAGAAAAGAACATACATCGTCAAGGACCTCCAGCACCCAGGCTATGCTCTCTTCTCACTGCTGACATTAAGAAGGGAGTACAGGCGTCTAAGTCCCACACCACCAGGTTCAGGAACAGTTATGCCTCCATCCCAAATGCGCTGAATAACTTCTACGCCCAGTTTGAGGCAGAAAATGATGTGGTGGCGAGGAAGTCCACCTCTCCTACAAATGACCAGGTGCTGTGTCTCTCCGTGGCCAACGTGAGAAGAACCCTGTGCAGGGTCAACCCACGGAAGGCTGCTTGACCAGACAACATCCCTGGTAGAGTGCTCAGAGGATGTGCAGACCAGTTAGCAGATGTTCTCACTGACATTGTCAACATCTCCCTGAGCAGCGCCACCATTCCAACGTGCTTCAAGGCTGCCACTATCGTCCCCATGCTGAAGAAGTCTTTAGTGTCCTGCCTAAATGACCTGACTACCATCCCGTTGCACTTACACCCATCATCATGAAGTGTTTCGTGAGGCTCGTCATGAGGCATATCAAGACCCTGCTGCCCCCCTCACTGGACCCCCTGCAGTTTGCGTACCGTCCCAACCACTCAATAGATGACGCCATTGCCACCACCCTCCACCTGGCCCTAACCCACTTGGACAAAAAAGACACATACGTTCGGATGCTGTTCATAGACTTCAGTTCAGCATTCCTGAGAAACTGAAACTGAGCCTACTGGGCCTGAACACCTCCCTCTGCAACTGGATCCTAGACTTCCTGACTGGGAGACCTCAGTCAGTCTGGATCGGGAGCAGCATCTCCAACGTCATCACACTGAGCATGGGGGCTTCCCAGGGTTGCATGCTCAGTCCACTGCTGTTCACTCTGCTGACCCATGACTGTGCTACAACACACAGTTCGAACCATATCATCAAGTTCGCCAATGACATGACCACGGTGGGTCTCATCAGCAAGAACGACGAGTCAGCTTACAGAGAGGAGGTGCAGCGGCTAACGGACTGGTGCAGAGCCAACAACCTGTCTCTTAATGTGAACAAAACAAAAGAGATTGTTGTTGACTTCAGGAGGGCACGGAGCGATCACTCCCCGCTGAACATTGATGACTCCTTGGTGGAGATCGTAAAGAGCACCAAATTTCTTGGTGTTCACCAGACGGAGAATCTCACTTAGACAATAGACAATAGACAGTAGGTGCAGGAGTAGGCCATTCGGCCCTTCTAGCCAGCACCGCCATTCACTGTGATTATGGCTGATCATACACAATCAGTACCCTGTTCCTGCCCTCTCCCCCATATCCCTTGACCCTGCTATCTATAAGCGCTCTATCTAACTCTCTCATGAATGCATCCAGAGACTTGGCCTCCACTGCCTTCTGGGGCAGAGCATTCCACATATCCACCACTCTCTGGGTGAAAAAGTTTTTCCGCATCTCTGTTCTAAATGGCCTACCCCTTATTCTTAAACTGTGGTCTCTAGTTCTGGACTCACCCATCAGCGGGAACATGCTTCCTGCCTCCAGCATGTCCAATCCCTTAATAATCTTATATGTTTCAATCAGATCCCCTCTCATCCTTCTAAATTCCAGTGTATACAAGCCCAGTCGCTCCAATCTTTCAACATATGACAGTCCCGCCATTCCGGGAATTAACCTTGTGAACCTACGCTGCACTCCCTCAATAGCAAGAATGTCCTTCCTCAAATTTGGAGACCAAAACTGCACACAATACTCCAGGTGGGGTCTCACCAAGGCCCTGTACAGCTGCAGAAGGACCTCTTTACTCCTATACTCAATTTCTCATGTTATAAAGGCCAGCATGCCATTAGCTTTCTTCACTGCCTGCTGTACCTGCATGCTTGCTTTCATTGACTGATGTACAAGAATACCTAGATCTTGTTGTACTTCCCCTTTTCTTAACTTGATTCCATTTAGATAGTAATCTGCCTTCCTGTTCTTGCCACCAAAGTAGATAACCTCACATTTATCCACATTAAACTGCATCTGCCATACATTTGCCCACTCACCCAACCTGTCCAAGTCACCCTGCATTCTCATAACATCCTCTTGGCATTTCACACTGCCACCCAGCTTTATGTCATCGGCAAATTTGCTAATGTTACTTTTAATCCCTTCATCTAAATCATTAATGTATATTGTAAACAGCTGTGGTCCCAGCACCGAACTTTGCAGTATCCCACTGGTCACAGCCTGCCATTCCGAAAGGGACCTGTTAACCACTACTCTTTGTTTCCTGTCAGCCAGACAATTTTCAATCCATGTCAGTACTCTGCCCTAATTTTACCCACTAATCTCCTATGTGGGACTTTATCAAAAGCTTTCTGGAAGTCCAGGTACACTACATCCTCTGGCTCTCCCTTGTCCATTTTCATAGTTACATCCTCAAAAAACTCCAGAAGATTAGGCAAGCATGATTTTCCCTTCATAAATCCATGCTGACTCGGACTGATCCTTCTACTGCTATCCAAATATGTCGTAATTTCCTCTTTTATAATTGACTCCAGCATTTTTCCCACCACTTGGTCCCTCAACACCAGCTCCATAGCAAAGAAAGCCCAGCAGTGTCTCTACTTGCAGCAAATGCCGAGGAAAGTCCATCTCCCACCCCCCCCCCCCCCCCCACATCCTCATAACATTCTACAGGGGTTGTATTGAGAGCATCCTGAGCAGCTGCATCACTGCCTGGTTCAGAAATTGCACCATCTCGGATCACAAGACCCTGCAGTGGATAGTGAGGTCAGCTGAGAAGATCATCGGGGTCTCTCTTCCTGCCATCACGGACATTTACACTACACGCTGCATCCGCAAAGGAATCAGCATTATGAAGGACCCCATGCACCCCTCATACAATCTCTTCTCCCTCCTGCTGTCTGGGAAAAGGCTCCGAAGCAATCGGGCTCTCACGACCAGACTATGTAACAGTTTCTTCCCCCAAGCTATCAGACTCCTCAATACCCGAAGCCTGGACTGACACTTTGCCCTACTGTCCTGTTTATTATTTATTGTAATGCCTGCAATTTTTGTGCACTTTATGCAGTGCTGTGTAGGTCTGTAGTCTAGTGTAGCTTTCTCTGTGTTTTTTTCATTAAGTAGTTCAGTCTAGTTTTTTTATACTGTGTCATGTAACACCATGGTCCTGAAAAACGTTGTATCATTTTTACTACGCACTGTACCAGCAGTTATGGTCGAAATGACAATAAAAGTTGACTTGACTTGACTTGACTAAACACTAAAGAAGGTAGATGGAATTACCAAAAGGAGTGGTAAAAAGACTTCTGGTGAGATGGAGTTAAACCATTTCTAGTACATGGGAAGTTTAGTACTGCTTTAAAAATTACAGAAAATCTTTATGAACTAAATTTAGGAAAGATGCAAAGGGTGTCAAAGGTCTGAAAGTGTCCGGCATGCAATTATATTAGGTCAGTTATCAAAAGTTAACAACCAAGTGAGAAAACGTTGGGTGGAAGTATGCGGAATTAAATCAAAAATCAGTCATGAACTCATTGAACAGAGGAACCGTCTTTTGGGGTTATATCCACCCACTCTTGCTCTAATTTTATTGAACAGGTTCAAATTTATATGGGAAGTTTATTTCATAGCAAAAATGCATATACTTCAACAGCAAGAGCAAGCAAGATGTCATCTTCACAAGGCTCACAGTAGCTTGCTGTACTTTGGACAGGAAATTTTGAATTGGACCCCAGTCTGCCCACGGCCTAAACATCCATTGCAAGTTATTCATAAATAATTACATAAATAACTACAAGCCTCAGTGATATTTGGAAGCAAACTTTTGTCTTATCTTTTTGACCAATATCTGTTTTAATAGAAGCATAATTAAGAATATAATCATTTACTTACATTAAAAGTCAACAATTTTAAGATGAAATGTTTTTTATTCCTTTTTAGAAATGTAAATTTTCAAGACATATTACATAATGAAACCTGTCCAAGTTGTTAGCAACAAGTAAATTTATTTTGCATAAATCATATTCCAGCAGTGTTTGTAAACTTTTGTAAACTGTGTGGTTTTGACTTGAAAACAAGTTTTTTTTCCAAATTCTGAAGTGAGAAAGAACAGGGTGAGGAAAGGCAAATGTATAAAATTTGGTGTTGCAGGAGCATATCTAGGTTCACAGCAGTCTGTATGTCCAAATGCACTTTCTTTGGTGTAAAATGGTCGTGGGTTCACATTCTAGGCTTGGAAGTGCTTGTTGAGCTTGATAGGAAGAACACAGGGTTAATGACAGGATCTTTAACAGTGTGGAGGAACAGAGGGATGTTGGGATTCATATCCAAAGATCCTTCAAAGTTGCAGTGCAAGTTGATAGGGTGGTTAAGAAGGTGTATGGTGCAATGGCCTTTATTAGTTGGGGAACTGAGTTCAACAGCTGGGATGTGATGATGCAGCTCTATAAAACTGGTTAGATCACATTTGGAGTATTGTGCTTGGTTCTGGTCACCTCATTATAGGAAGGATGTGGATGCCTTGGAGAGGGTGCAGGGAAGATTTGCCAGAGAGTATGTCTTATGAGGATAGGTTGAGTGTGCATGGGCTTCTCACTTTGGTGAGGAGGAGAATGAGAGGTGACTTGATATTGTACAAGAAGAGTGGACAACCAACACTTTTTTCCCCAGGGCTGGGGCATAACCTTAAGGTTTTTGCAGGAAAGTTAAAGGGGATGTCAGAGGTAGGTGTTTTTTTTTTACACAGAGAATTGTAAGTGCCTGGAATGCACTGTGGAATGTGGTGGTTGAGGCTGATACATCGGGAGGATTTAAGAGTCCCTTAGATATGCACATGGATGAAACAAAAGGAGGGATATGTGGAGGAAAGTGGTAGTTTAAAGGGTTAGTACAACACTGAGGGCCGAAGCATCTGTACTGTACAATGTGATACTGTTCAATGTTCCAGGTGGAACTGAGGACAGTGGGAAACCTAATGAAAAATTAGGAGAGACTGGGTTACTGGAGGTCCATTTCTCTGATATTTTGGAATGTCATTCATATATTCTGCTACAGCTCGGACAAATTTTTAACACAGAGTTCTCCAAAATTCCACAAGTCTATCATTTGGAGACGTTCACCAAGCCAGTCTTCTGGCATCAAGTTTCCTGACCAACTTATGCCATTGCTTTCTGCAATAATTTACCGAGTACAAAATTACTGCTAAACAAAAGTGTTTGCAGTTCACCTTACTTGAATACCATTGATACAGATCACATTTGATATCTATCTTTGCTCCATTCTTTAGTTGTGCAACCCTTAATAATCCAACTAAACTGATACCAATCATATCAATAACCCTCAAGTCTTAAGAAACTTTTATTTATTTATTTACTTACTTACTGCAATACAGCACAGAAAAGGTCCTTCCAGTACTTCGAGCTGCGGTGCCCAGCAATCTCCAATTTAACCCTAGCTAAATTACAGGACATTTTACCATCACCAATTGACCAACCAACTGGCACATCTTTGGACTGTGGGAGGAAACCAGAGCATGCAGGGAAACCCACACGGTCACAGAGAGAACATACAAATTCCTTAAATGCAGTGGCAGGAATTGAACCCAGTTAACTGGTACTGTAAAGTGTTTTGCTAACTACAATGCCACAGTGTAAGATGTATCCTTTCAGACTGATGTTACTTTCAAGCATTCGTGTTTATGCAGTTTAAATTTACATAAGATAAAATTGGAATGAAATATTTTAAATTTACAGTTTAATTTTGTGGTAATAGTTTGCACTCATTAAAAACAGCCCTTTCTCATCATCTGAATACGTGACAGCTTTGCATCTGAAATTAAGTTAGTTTTTCATGATACAAGTCTTATTGAACTACTGGAGCACACAGTATAATATTGCAGAATTAAAGAAACTGCAACTTTACACGTGTACTAAACTAACTTCATTTTTTTGTGGAATGATAAAATTATGTTTCAAAACAGAAAGAGTCAGTTTTGATATTTGTTTGTTAACCATGAACGGTAATGAAATGATTCTGACAGTGTCGCAATCAATAAATTACTGTAAAAACAGGAGATTCTGCAGGTGCTGGAAAACCAGGCTACACACATACAAAGTGTTGGAGAAACTCAGCGGGTCAGAGAGAATCTACAGAGTGGAATAAACAAAATAAGTTTCGGTTGATATCCTTCATGAAGACATGATGAAGGATCTTGGCCTGAAACATCAGCTGTTTATTCCTCTCCATAGATGCTGCCTAACCCACTGAGTTCCTGCAGTATTTTGTGTGCATTGCATTCAATAAAAAAAAATCCTTTAAAACTTGCTGCCTACCTGTTGGTCCATAAGCAAATACTGTAGCATTGTACCCGGAAATAATGCCTTCAATCAGATCCTTGGTGGTTGAACGGTACACATCATCCTTGAAAAGACACAAGAAAGTTGAGTTAATTGTTAGACACTTGGACAGGTTCATGGAGAGGTAAGGTTTAGAGGGACATACACCAAATGTGGGCAAATGGGACTAACTTAAATGAGCATTCTGGTCAGCCTGGACAAGTGGGCCGAAGAGCCTGTTCCTCCAATATCAAAGCACACCAATGGGACTCATTAATGAATCTACACTTGTTTGTGTGACCTTGCTGTGCCTAATCTGGCTGCTAAATTTCCTATGGAAAGCACAACAGGGAAACCTGAAATCAGGAAAAAACGTAACAACACACACAAAATGCTGGTGGAACACAGCAGGCCAGGCAGCATCTATAAGGAGAAGCACTGTCAACGTTTCAGGCCGACACCCTTCATCAGGACTAACTGAAAGGAAAAATAGTAAGAGATTTGAAAGTGGCGGGGGGAGGGGAAAATACGAAATGATAGGAGAAGACCGGAGGGGGTGGGATGAAGCTAAGTGCTGGAAAGGTGATTGGCGAAAGTGATGCAGAGCTGGAGAAGGTTTGAGGAACAACACCTTATGTACTGGCTGGGTAGCTTCCAACCTGATGGCATGAACATTGACTTCTCTAACTTCCGTTAATGCCCCTCTTCCCCTTCTTACCCCATCCCTGACATATTTAGTTGTTTGCCTGTTCTCCATCTCCCTCTGGTGCTTCCCTCCCACTTTCTTTCTCCCTAGGCCTCCCGTCCCATGATCCTTTCCCTTCTCCAGCTCTGTATCACTTTTGCCAATCACCTTTCCAGCTCTTAGCTTCATCCCACCCCCTCTGGTCTTCTCCTATCATTTCGCATTTCCCCCTCCCCCCACCACTTTCAAATCTCTTACTATCTTTCTCTTCAGTTAGTCCTGATGAAGGGTCTTGGCCAGAAACGTCGACCGTGCTTCTCCTTATAGATGCTGTCTGGCCTGCTGTGTTCCACCAGCATTTTGTGTGTATTGTTTGAATTTCCAGCATCTGCAGATTTCCTCGTGTTTGCTCTTTAAAAACATAACAATGTTTTTATTTGATGGTGGCATATTTGCTGAGACATTGAATTCTGTTCACCTGGTGACACAAGAGACTGCAGATGTTGGAATCTGGAGCAACACACAAGCTGCAGGAATCCAGCAGATTTGGAAGCATCTCTGGAGTGAAATGGATAGTTATGTTTCGGGTTGAAAACCTTCATCTACCCAAACTGTCTGTTTCTCTGCATTGATGCTACCTGACCTGCTAAGCACATTTACAGGGAGTGTTGTCGCAAGAAAGCAGCATCCATCATCAGGGGCCCCCACCACACAGGCCATCCTCTCTTCTTGCTGCTGCCACCATCAGGAAGGAGGTACAGGATCCTCAGGACTCAAATCACCAGGTTCTGGAACAGATATTAACCCTCAACCATCAGGCTCTTGAACTAATGGGAATAACTTCATTCACCTTCACACTTCCAATCACTAATTTGTTCCAATGGACTCACTTTCAAGGACTCTTTACCCTATGTTCTCAATATTTGTTGCTTAATTATTTATTATTATTATTATTTTCTCTCTTTGTACTTGTACAGTTTGCTGTCCGGTGCAATTGTTCATTGATTATATTAAGGTTCTTGGATTTACTGAGTATGCCCAAAAGAAAACAAATTCCAGGTTTGTATGTGGTGACATACATGTACTTCGATGATAAATTTACTTTGAACTTTGAATTCCCCTGGCAGGTTACATGTTGTATTGTTCTGGTGTCGGAAGTTAGAGACCCAGCTCCTCTGCTAAGACAGATTTCCGCCACCATTTCTAAACCTAATCACAGTTCACTAACTGAATTTTAAATGTCACTGCTGCCAGGATAGGATTTGACCTCATGTCTTGATTCCAGGCCTCAAAGTTACTAACTCAATAACCTAACCACTGCTTCACCATTGCTACCACTTTCCCCTCAACTACCACCGGACTCATTCATAAACTAAATGACAGGTTCATCTTTTTGTCACTGTGAAATCATATTCAGGACATTTATTGTTTTTTTTCTCTTGCACTATCCATTGAACTATTGCTTATAACAAAATGATGTTAATTTAGTGTGAGCTCTATTGAATCCAAACAGAAAAATACTTCTATAATTTAAAACAAAAGTTATGACGATTCTTTGTCTTTCATGCATTGCACTTTGAAGTACAGTTTTGGATCTGGAGATTGGCCAGGCAGATATCTGGATAGTGATTAAAACAAATATACACTCAGCAGCTAGTTTATTAGGTTCCTCCTGTATCTAATAAAGTGTTCACGACTATGTTTGTGGTCTCCTGCTGCTTGTAGCCCATTCACTTCAAGGTTGGTTATGCCATGTATTAGAGAAGCTCCACTGTTGTAATGCATGGCTATTTGAGCTACTGTCACTTTCCTCTCAGTTTGAACCAGTCTGGCCATTCTCTTCTGACCCCTCTCATTAACAAGGCATTCTGTCTCACAGAACTGCCATTCTCCAGATGCCTTTTGTTTCTCGCACCATTCTCGTAAACTCTGGAGACCGCTGTGTGTGAAAATCCCAGGTGATCAGCAGTTTCTGAGATACTGAAACCTCCCCGTCTGCCACCAACAATCATTCCACGGTCAAAATCACTTAGATCACATTTCTACCCCATTCTGATGTTTGGTCTGAATAAACCTCTTGACCACGTCTGCATGCTTTTATCCATTGAGTTGCTGTCACGTGATTGGCTGATAGTTGCATTAACAAGCAAATGTACAGGTGTGCCTAATAAAGTGGCCACTGAGTGTATAATGGCAATATCACATCTGCAAGGGTGAAACAAAAATTTTCAAATAAATACTATTTCCTATGACCACATTTGCAGTTGACTGTGATTTGTGATTACAGCTAAAATAAAGTCCTTGCTATGGAATTTAAATTTAGATGAACCATTCTGCTGAAGCACGCAACCAGGTGGCTTCTATTTCCTAGGGAACCCGCAGGAGTTATGAAGTTGGGACCAGAGGTCAGCTGAAATGTGCAATGTAAAGTTTTACTATTCAGCTGCCTTGTTGCAAATGTTTGTTTGCAGCAAACAGTTCAACAAATGATCACTTCTGAGCTCAACACTCTGCTGGTTTTCGTCGTCAAGAACATTTCTACAATGTATATAGTATACAGTTCCATACTGTTAGAAGTTTATAAGTATAAAACTTGCACTGCGATAATGTTTGCCAAGATAAAAATGCTGAATACGTGTTGATGATTAATCGTTTGCACTTGGTGACAATAAAACTTTCCTTGGAGAGGGAAAATGGCTTGCATCAGACACTATATAGGAAGCTAAACGACCTTCTCCCCACCCACCCCTGCCCTGCACCCCTCAATGTTTCCTAAAGTAACGAGTGAACAAGTATAATATGCACCTTCTGAAATTTTCTAGCCAAAAGTTAATTTCAGAAGATGAGTGATAAGAACAAGGGATTACTAGAAATGTATAATAGATGAGTCGTATCCATGGAGAAAGCAACAGTTAATTTTCAAGGTTGCTGACTTTTTTATTAGATGTGCATCCCAATTGCAGAATTAATGAGTTATAAAGGGAGAGACAGCACAGAAGCAGGCCTTTGGGCCATACCAACCTTCAACCACTCATTTATAACATGTACACTAAACTGATTTTATTCCCACCGTATTCTCGTTGGCTCCATCCACTTACCTACATACAATAGGGGCAACTTACAGCGGTCAATTAAGCTATCAATCAATATGTCTATAGCATCCAGATGAAACCCATGCAGTCACAGGGAGAACATACAAATTCCACACAGGCAGCCCCAACTAGGTCTCTGGTGCTAGGAGTTAGCTTTTCTACTATTAATTACTGGGAAACATAAGACTAAAGATTAGCTTCATTTGTCCCATGTACATTGAAATATTGAAACATACAGTGAAGAGCACCATTTGTGTCAAATCAAATCAGTGAGGGCTGTGCTGGGCAGCCCGCAAGTGTGGCCCTACTTCTGATGCCAACACAGCATGTCCACAACTCAGTAGCCCTAACTATACTGAAATTACACCTGCCAAACAAATTGTTGTTTACTTTGATTCATAAACCCAACATGAAGTAAAAAAATTTTTAAAGGCAGTCAGTAGCCTTAAAAAATCTAAAAATGAAGCACAACATTTTTATTTCCTTTATATAGATTATTTATTTATGAATTGAGATACTGTTCAGAATAGACCTTCTGGCTCTTTAAGCTGCGCCAACCATCAACACCTAATTTAACCCTAGCCTAATCTTGGGACAGTTTACAATGCCAATTAACCTACTATGTTTTTGGACTGTGGGAGGAAACCCAAGCACCCGGAGGAAATTCATGCATTCCATGGAGAGGACGTACAGACTCCTTACAAATGATGTCAGAATTGTACTCTGAACTCCGATGCCCGAGCTGCAATAGTGTTGCGCTAACCGCTACTCTACTGTGGCATCATCTCCTCATAGTTGCAGCCATAAGCATCTAAACTAGCTCTGGATCTTATTAGACACACTGATCCTAGTTTGTAACCCAATCTGCAGAACAGTGAATGTGAAACATAATCGTCATTGTGCTTTCTATATCTGACCACATTTCTAAAGCAGGAAACACATGCCAATAGCAAAGGTATTTTTCAAGTAAAAAACACTCTCATGCAGTATTAACGTTCTTGGCCCTTTCTTGTAATTCTTGACACTTTTGTCTTGGATCGCATGTAAAGTAAGTCCCATCTCTTTTATTTCCCAAAGAGTATTTTCATTACTCTTAATTTTTAAGCCAAAGCTTCAGTGATATAATCATAAACTTTCTCTCTCTGAAGCCTTGATACAAACCTGTTTTTACAACTATGTAACTAACTGATGTCTCATGAGAGTCATTGCCTTTATAAGATTGTTATAATAAATGTCATTAGATAGTCCCGTATAAAAACCTACACATTTTTTTCATATTGATGATTGTATATTTAATAAGCAGCACAACTAGGTTACTGAACCAGTCCATAGAATGTTGAAAAATGCCACCTGAATCTGTGGGTTCATGTCCCATTTGGAGATTTGGGTATGAAATTCTGGCACTGATGTCCTTTCAAAGGAAATGCTTCACTAAAGGTCAGTCTGTGCTCTCGGGGGAAAGATCTCATACAACTGGTTTGGAGAACCTCTATTCCCTGTGAGTATGTGTTCCTTCTTCCATATGGATTTTATCATATGGAAATATTACTATACATGGTAGCACAATCACTGCCCTCTATTGTGGACCTTTACTCTTCCAGGTTAAAGAAGAGGGCAGGGAACATCATAAAGGGCTCCTCCCATCCTGCGCATGGACTGTTTGAACTGCTTCCATCTGGTAGGCGCTTCAGATCCCTCCAGACTAAGACTGATAGGCACTGGAGAAGTTTTTTCCCTACTGCGGTCACTTTGCTGAACAGTTAACTGTCGGCTAACTATTACTTGGATTGCACTACCTGTATGTATAATCTATATTTTCATTTATATTTATCATTATTATTGTTATGAGCAGAGAGACAACATCTGCCGGAAGTAAATTCCTTGTATGTGCACAGGTACTTGGCGATTAAAGTCTGATTCTGATTCTAATGCAGAAAACTTCTGGATTTATTATTTCTGAAGAGGATATACTGTACATCTTTAAACAGACACATATGCTTCTTATTTGCCTTTTGCATTGTTTTCCGCTTTTCCGTTTAGATCCCCATGGAAAGCATTCCTGGCATTTGGTAACTCAATGGGGGGGGGGGGGGGGGAGGGCAGATCTTGGGCCACAGAAAAATTATTGGAATCATTTAGATTATTATAAAGTCCATAGAGGGTTGTTTTTGAATGCATGTAATACAATTCTAGTTAGAAATGCTGTTCTTTCTTGTAAACCACTCTGGAGCAATCACCAGGTTATCAACCAATGTCTGTCAACGATGAAATAATAGTTGTAGTGTAGCGATGTGCTACACACAGCGCTGAAATAACGACACGCAGTTGGTATGTCGTTTTGAGACTAATTTATTCAATCTTCCTGGTGCTGGTATTTAAATTCCTAGCGCCCGCCCTCTCCGGGTGGAAATGACGTCAGAAGTGCCTTACCAAAGACTCTCCCCGCGCGCTGGCTATTTGTGAGCCAGTTCGCCTGCGCAGAAAGTGGGTCACCACATAACCCCTCCCCAGAACCGGCGATACAACCCCCAATGTTCTCAGTCTGGGTCAGACTCTGTTTGGGAGGTCTGCCTCTGCGCTGCAGTGCCTGAACCTCAACCGGCTGCGCCAAGTCCACATGGGCTGGTTTGAGTCGGTCCACCGTGAAAACCTCCTCTCTCCCCCCAATGTCCAGAACATACGTGGACCCGTTGTTGTTGATCACCCTGAATGGCCCCTCGTACGGCCGCTGTAGCGGTGCCCGGTGTCCGCCCCTTCGTACAAACACAAACTTACAGTTCTGCAGTTCTTTGGGTACATGGGTGGGGGTCAGTCCATGCTGTGAAGTTGGTACGGGGGCCAGGTTGCCGAGCCTTTCACGTAGCCTGTCCAGGACTGCTGCAGGTTCTTCCTCTTGCCCCCTTGGGGCTGGTATGAACTCTCCCTGGACGGCCAGGGGTGCACTGTACACCAACTCGGCCGACGAGGCGTGCAGATCCTCTTTGGGTGCTGTGCAAATTCCAAGCAGGACCCAGGGAAGCTTGTCCACCCAGTTAGGTCCTCTCAGGCAGGCCATGAGAGCCGACTTCAAGTGACGGTGGAAGCGTTCCACCAGTCCGTTCGACTGTGGGTGGTAGGCAGTTGTGTGGTGTAGCTGCGTACCCAACTGGCTGGCCATAGCCAACCACAGGCTGGAGGTGAACTGGGCGCCTCTGTTGGAGGTAATGTGGGCCGGTACCCCGAAGCGTGCTACCCAGGTTGCGATCAGTGCTCGGGCGCAGGAATCAGCAGATGTGTCGGTGAGCAGGACCGCCTCTGGCCACCTCGTGAACCGGATTACCACCATCGGGGGGTACCGCACTCCTCGGGACACTGGTAGGGGGCCCACAATATCCACATGAATGTGGTTGAACCTCCAGTGGGTGGGTTCGAACTGCTGTGGCGGGGCTTTAGTGTGCCGCTGCACCTTGGCTGTTTGGCACTGCCCCATTCACTGACCTGCTTGCGAAGTCAGTGCCACGCAAACTTGCTGGGGACCAGCTGGATGGTTGTCCTGATAGATGGGTGCGCCAAACCGTGTATGGAGTCGAAAACCCGCCGCCTCCAGACTGCCGGGACGATGTGGTGAGGTTGGCCGGTAGCCATGTTGCACAGGAGGGTCCTCTCACCTGGACCTACGAGAAAGTCCTGAAGCTGCAAACCCGAGACTGCGGTCCTGTAGCTGGGCATCTCATCGTCTGCCTGCTGCTCCTCCGCCAGTGCTGCATAGTCCACCCCCAGGGACAGGGCCTGGACAGCTGGTCTGGAGAGTGCATCCGCCACGGCGTTGTCCCTTCCCGAGACATGCTGGATGTCTGTCGTGTACTCGGAGATGTAGGACAGATGTCGCTGCTGGCGAGCTGACCAGGAATCGGACATCTTCGTGAACGCGAAGGTCAATGGTTTGTGGTCCGTGAACGCGGTGAACGGCCCACCTTCTAAGAAGTACCTGAAATGCCGGATTGCCAGATACAGCGCCAACAGCTCCCGGTTGAAAGCACTGTACTTGAGTTTGGGTGGTAGTAGGTGCTTGCTGAAAAACGCCAGGGGTGGCCAGCGACCCTCGATGAGTTGTTCCAGCACTCCACCGACTGCCGTGTTAGATGCGTCCATTGTGAGGGCAGTAGGGACGACCATTCTGGGGTGCACTAGCATCGTGGCGTTTGCCAAGGCTTCTTTCGTTTTAATGAAAGCGGCGGCGGACTCCTCATCCCATGTAATGTCCTTGCCCGGACCCGAGATCAGGGCGAACAGGGGGCGCATGATTCAGGCAGCTGAAGGGAGGAAACGGTGGTAGAAATTTACCATACCCACGAATTCCTGAAGGCCTTTGATTGTGTTGGGTCGGGGAAAATGGCGGACTGCGTCTACCTTAGCGGGCAGAGGGGTTGCCCCGTCTTTAGTAATCCTGTGGCCCAGGAAGTCGATGGCATCGAGCCCGAACTGGCATTTGTCCGGGTTGATTCTCAGGCCGTATTCACTCAGTCAGGCGTAGAGTTGACGGAGGTGGGACAGATGCTCCTGACGACTGCTGCTGGCTATGAGGATGTCGTCCAAATAGATGAAAGCGAAGTCCAGGTCACATCCCACCGCGTCCATTAACCGCTGAAATGTCTGTGCGGCATTCTTTAGGCCGAACGGCATGCGGAAGAACTTGAAAAGGCCGAAAGGGGTGATGAGTGCTGTGTTGGGGATGTCGTCCAGATGCATCGGGATTTGACGGTATCCCCGGAGGAGATCCACCTTGGAGAAGATCCGTGCGCCGTGCAGGTTTGCCGCAAAATCCTGAATGTGCAGCACAGGGTAGCGGTCCGGTGTGGTAGCCTCGTTCAGCCTGCGGTAGTTGCCGCATGGTCTCCAGCCCCCTGTTGCTTTGGACACCATGTGCAGGGGGGAGGCCCATGGGCTGTCGGACCTCCATATGATCCCAAATTCCTTCATCCTCTTGAACTCCTCCTTCGCCAGGCGGAGCTTTTCCGGGGGGAGCCTTTGTGCGTGGGTGTGGAGGAGTGGTCCCTGGGTCGGGATGTGGTGGTGTACCCTGTGTCTGGGCATGGCTGCCGTGAACCGCGGTGCCAGAATCGATGGGAAGCCCGCCAGGAGTCTGGTGAATTCATTGTCCGACAGCATGATGGAGTCCAGGTGTGGAGCTGGCAACTTGGCTTCACCCAGGGAGAACGTCTGGAAAGTCTCGGCATGTACCAGTCTTTTCCCTTGCAAGTCGACCAGCAGGCTGCGAGCTCGCAAGAAATCCGCCCCCAGGAGTGGTTGGGCCACCATAGCCAGTGTGAATTCCCACGTGAACCGGCTGGCACCGAACTGCAGCTGCACTGTGCGGGTGCCGTAGGTCCGTATCGTGCTGCCGTTTGCGGCCCTCAGGCTGGGTCCTGGCTTCCTGTTGCGGGTGTCATACCCTGCCGGGGGCAAGACGCTGATCTCCGCTCCAGTGTCGACCAAGAAGCAGCGTCCCGACTGTTTGTCCCAGACGTACAAGAGGCTGGCCTGGTGGCCAACCGTCATAGTCATTAGCGGCAGCTGGCCCTGGCCCTTGCAGGGTGGGCAACAACAGCGGGCTTTTGTGCCCCACCGCTGGTGGTAGAAACACCACTGCTCACTGGCCTCCTCACTCCTCCCTCTGTGTTGTGTGCGCCCCCCTGCCGGGCCTGGTCTGGTGTGCTGTTGGGTGCGTGGCCTGGTAATCTGACCGACGGACGCCACACTCTCCCTCCTGGCTTTCCACAACACGTCTGCCCGGGCCGCCACCTTCCGGAGGTCGCTGAAATCTGCGTCGGCCAGCAGCAGATGTATGTCCTCAGGCAGTTGCTCCAGGAACACTTGCTCGAAAATGAGGCAGGGCTTGTGTCTGTCAGCCAGGGCCAGCATCTCGTTCATCAATGTTGACGGCAGTCTGTCTCCCAAATCGTCCAGGTGAAGCAGGCGGGCACCCTGCTCACGCCATGAGAGGCCAAAGGTCCCAAGGAGCAGCGCCTTGAATGCTTCATATTTACTTTCTTCCGGGGGTAACTGTATGAAATCCGCAACCTGGGCGGCCGTCTCCTGGTCAAGGGCGCTCACCACGTGGTAGTAACGCGTGGAATCAGAAGATATCTGCCGAATCTGGAACTGGGCTTCTGCTTGGCTAAACCACACGTGTGGTCGCAGCGTCCAGAAAGTCGGCAGTTGTAGTGAAACTGCGTGAACAGATGAAGAGTTGGTCATCTTTGGTCCAAATCCCGTTTGGACTGTCGGGGTCACCAGTGTAGCGATGTACTACACACAGTGCTGAAATAACAACACACAGTCGATATGTTGTTTCGAGACTAGTTTATTCAAACTTCCTGGTGCTGGTATTTAAATCCCTAGCGCCCACCTTCTCTGGGCAGAAATGACGTCAGAGGTGCATTACCAAAGTCTCTCCCCGCGCGCTGGCTATTTGTGAGCCGGTTCGCCTGTGCAGAAAGTGGGTCGCCACAGTACAGAATTTTCCCATTCTATCATATACTGGATTAGAGCTAGTGAAAAACTGCTCATCTTTTCAGTTTCTTTCAGAAAATTCCATTATCTTTTACAGTAGTTTGCCAATTCCTTCTGAACATCATCAACCGCAAAACTATAAACAAAATTCTCCAGTTGGTTAACCTGGTCTGGATCTCAAAGATGAAAGTCAAGGGAAAGTACAGTGAACATACTACACTGTAAAGTCAAATGATTTATCCAGTCAGACATACTATAGTCACTCTCATGTCATTGGAACTCTCATTAATGAAATAGTTACATTTTTTTCTTGGTGAGATGTTATCTGTATTAGTAATTACTTAGATATAATAAGTATCTAATTTCTTGCTTCCATTTTTAACATTCACAAAGGATGTGTCTTCTACAACAAAACAATCACTATGATGTTCATTTTCTAACATATATTGCAGCATCTATTAAGAACACGAAAGGCCAAGTAGAGAATTTATGGAGAAAAGTTAACATTTGTAAATCTATGATCAAAAATGTGAAATAGGGCAAAAGTTACAGATACACAAAGAGTGACCTGGATATACCTAAAAACATTGTGCACGTGTAGAACGTCAGAGCCTCCAGGCCCCCTGCAGAATTGTTGGAGAACCCCCATACACATCAAGATGCAACTGATGAGCAAATGATTGAAGTAAGTGGATATTCTGAGTTCAACTGTTCATTAATTTAATTATACAAAGATAGGTCAGCTGCTCTGACCACTGACACCATTATTGCAGAATTTTCAATGAAAAATATGTTTCTCGTTGCATGTTTGGAAGCCTCCCTCTATCACAATAAAATGCAAATTGGAGAAAGAAATACCGGGACGTTGGTACAAGCTAAAGCCAATGTGAAACGATGTTGTTAAATAAAAACAAATAAAAATACTAGAAATATTCTGTAAGTCAGAGAACACAGTGAACAGAGGCAGAGTTTTAAGTTTTGCTAGAAAATGGCGTTGTGCGTGTAGAATAACAGTATGGACAAAGATATAAGGGAAATAGTTGAGTGTTCAGTGATAAAATCACTTTTTGTTCCTGATCCAGTATTTTGGATTATCTCTAGATCTGCACCACAGAAACCACTAATTTGATTATCCCTCCTTGTTTGACCCAAGTCAATTAATCACCAATGGACAACGTGGTATATTATTTACTAGAACCTCTGAAAGGGATACTAGCTTTAGACGCCTTTGATTTTGAGCTTTCTATTGGATGTACTCACTTTGAATTTTATTAGTGCTCTGACATCTTCTGTAAAAATGTTCCTTCAGTAATTAAGAAGAAAGGGTGGTTAAGGAGGCATATGGTGTATTGGCCTTCGTTAGTCATTGGGACTGAGATCAAGAGCTGTGAGGTAATGTTGCAGCTCTATAAAGCTCTGATTACACCACACTTGCGAGTATTGTGTTTAGGTGTGGTCGCCTCATTAAAGGAAGGATGTAGAAGCTTTAGAGAGGGTGCAGATGAGATTTGCCAGGATATTGCCTGCGTTAGAGAACATGTCGTGAGGATAAGTTAAGCAAGCTAGGGCTTTTCTCTTTTGAGAGGTGGGTGAAAGTGACTTGATAGAGGTATATAGATACAGATTGTACAGATTGAATCGACAGCCAGAGACTTTTTCCCAAGGTGGAAATGGTAATAAACAGGGGTATCATTTTAAGGTGTTGGAAGGGAGATACTGGGAGGATATCAGAACTAGTTTTTTTTTATTGCACAGAGAGTGGTGGAGGCAAGGAATGTGCTGCCAGGGGCAGTGGTGGAGGCAGATACATCAAGGACTCTTGGGTAAGCACGTGGATGGAAGAAAAATAGAGGGCTATATGGGCGGGAAGGGGTTAGATTGATCTTAGAGTAGGTTAAAAGGTCAGCACAACACTGTTCTATGTAATTCTTAACCATGACCGACATCAATACCACAACTTCATTAATGGCAGGAGGCTAAAAATGGACTCAGCATTGTGAGTGAGGTTTGACCAAGATGCCTCACCTGTGTTGCAGTATAATTGAAGGCCACATCAAACATGTATGATTTCTCTCGAGAGCGGTTGGCTCGCAGTATGTCATCAGGATCTTCCATTGGATCCATCAGTACCACCATCTATATAGGAGTAATATACAAATGTGAATAAGAACCAATTGCTACTGAGTTTTTCCAATAACCCACAATTCAGCCAGCAGTTTACAAAATGCTTATCCGGACAAGTTCACTGCATATAATGTAGAAAAAGGAGAGATCTTCTAAGTTGACTGAAAAAAAATAGAAGGGTGTGGAGTGCTTTTAAATGGAAACCCTTTCCAATGCAAGTACCAGCAAATAGGATCTATATGGATGGGCACTCAATGGTTAGCACTGACAAAGTGGGCCAATAGGCCTGTGTTTGATTCTGTACCGTGAGTAGTAAGGTAATTAGCATTCGGAAGAGCCTGAGCAACACACACAGAATGCTGAAGGAACTCAGCAGGCCAGGCAGCATCTATGAAAAAAAGTACAGTCGATGTTTTGGGCGGAGACCCTTCGGCAGGACTCAAAGGAGCCTTGTATATAAATCACTGTAAGTTAATGAACAGGTTCAAACAGTAATTAGGAAGGCACAGTATTCTGGTTGGAGAATAAATTATTTACAAATAATGCAATGGAATATCTTGAATTTAAAAAAAATGGGTCCATATCCTCTGCAAAGAGGAATGTTAAACATTTAAACATTCATCTGCTTTCAATGACAGCAATAATACACATTGTTCCTTTAACCGTGTTACAAAGGTTTATTTCCTTATACAGGAAATAAATTAATACAAGGCTGAAATCATTGCTAAAGAAGTACTGAGTCTGCAAAGCATTCACTGTGAGCTTAATATTGTGCTATTGGATGTTCCTGGCTCAATGCCTCTGTCTTGGGCTTTTCAGTTTACTATACGTTATTGATTATTAATGCCATGCCTCACATTTCACTGCAGATGTTCAACACTCTAACCTTGATTGTTTAATTTTCTTACCTGTTATTCCAGGATAAGGGAAGCTCAAATTGCGTTTACCAAAGTAGTTGATTCACAGAAATGAACAGATAACCATAAACATCCCATGTCATACTGCAGGAGAAGCTCAAAAAATTCAAACTTAGTCATTCATTAAGTAAAAAGTGCTCCATATTCATACTCCATCAATCAACAAGGGCAGAGGTAGGAATGACTGAAAGCACCTGCTAATGTCTATTCCACAAAATTTCAGTCATTCTGCAAAATGAGTTTGAAAGGCATTTCAAAGATACTGAACTGAAGTCTGCAGATATCCAAACAAGAATTTTTACTTTGGAAAAGGTAACTCCTGTGGAAATGGCAATTGCGACAGTGAAACACAACAGCCAATAAGCCACATTGGTCTTGTATGTGGCAGAAACAGGAGGGTTGTGAATGGCGGGGACATCTATAACTTGACTGGAAATTCAAACACCATTTGCATGCACATACCCTGTAAGAGTCAACTGAAAAGGTACTAGATGATGCCACAGCAGTATTCGGGGATGGCTTTGAAAAACTCAAACATGTTAAAATAATGTTAAATAATAATAAACTCAAAATAATGTTAAATGAAAAGGCCATACCCAAGTCTTACAAGGCCTGTCCAATTCCTTATACCATCTGTGATAAAGTAGTCAGTGAGCTAGATCGCATGGAGTCTGAAGGAGTTCTTTCCAGGGTTGAGTGGAGCTCATGAGCAATGCCAGTGGTTCCAGTAGTCAAGAAGAATGGGTCTGTCAAGATCTGTGGTGATTATAAGATCAATGCCCTCTGCCCAGGATAGAAGATATCTTTGCAAAGCTTTCTGGAGGGAAACACTTCAGCAAAGTGGACTTAGCTGTGTCCTAACTATAGATGGAGATGGAAAAGTCCAAAGTATTCCTTACCATAAACACTCACAAAAGGGTTTATTACTATAATAGGCTTATTATTATAGTAGCATCTGCACCTGCACTTTGGCGGAAAGCAATGAACCAGGTGCTACAAGGCACTGTTACTGGAATGACATTATTATTACCAGTAAGGACTGTGCTAAAAAAGATTAGAAGATTATGGGCTCAGAGCACTACATAACAAGTGTGAATTATTTAAAGTAATCATCACTTTCTGTGGCCACACCATTGACACACAAGATTTACACAAGTGTGTCGAGAAAATTCAAGCAATGGTGGATGCCCAGAGGCCAAAGGACATGTCACAGATTGGTCCTTTTCAGGATTTGTCTTAAGTCTTACACCAGAAGTGAATAGTAAATTAATTAAAATGATATTGGACACAGGCTCGGCTGTTTCAGTCATTCCACTAGAAGAGTTTGAATGGCATTTCAAAGGTACTGAACTGAAGCCTTCTGATATCCAACTAAGAACTTAAACTGGAGAAGAGATAACACCTGTGGGAATGATGTTGTAACAGTGAAACACAGCAACCAGCAAGCCACATTGAGCTTGTATGGCCAGCACTGTTGGGATGCAACTACAATTTGATTGCCACGTCCCCTGTAATAGGATCAACTGAAAGTGTATTAAGAAAGGTACTGGATAACGCCACAACCTTCTCCATGCTCTACGCTATGAACTGTTGCTCAACAGAGAGGTGTTGGTGCCTCTGGTTGGAAAACATATTGGAACAAGAAAGGACCATATTGTTCTGAGAAATTGTGATAGTGATAAACAAAAAAGTGGTCTGACTACAACAGTTTTTGTAGGTAACATATCTGAGAAACCTTCTGATATGTTAGTCAGGCAGTTACTCGCAAAATTTGGCTTGGTTTTAGGGGGAAGAGAATTCAGGGAGGTTCAGGAAAGTTGCAAGCATTCAGTTTTTGTGAGTATGAAGAACCAGAATCTACTCTGCATGCATTAAGGTTATTGCATAAAGCTGCTTGTAAAAGTAGATGCAAAGATCAAAGTCCAGCTGGAACAATGCAAGGTCACAAAGAAAGCAGTCAATGGAAATATGAAAACAGATGATGTTGAGGATGAGGAAACCAAGAGGTGAGATCAGAGCGTAAACAGAGCAATTGAAGGATTAAGAAGAGAATATTCCAGTGAACTAAATGGACTCTCCAAAGATCAAGATGTTCAAACTAGAAAAGAGGATCACCAGGGCTGTCAGAACCTCTTAGAACAAAGAAAACCTACAGCACAATACAGGCCCTTCAAAGATGTGCTAAACATGTCCCCTACCTTAGAACTAACTAGGCTCTACCCATAGCTCTCTATTTACTAAGCTCCATGTAGACATCCAGGAGTCACTTAAAAGACCCTATCATTTCCGCCTTCACCACCGCCTCTGGCAGCCCATTCCGCTGGCTCACCACTCTGCGTAAAAAACTTACCCCTGACATCTCTTCTGTACCTACGCACTTCGTGGAATCTCAGAGTCAATTCCTACAAGCACCAAGGAGGACGCCCCAGAACCTGAGATTGTATACACAGCCACAATTCTCACCTGCCAGGCAGACAGACTTCCCTTGTTGGGAAAGACATTATACTACACGAGTAAGAAATCCTCCGCGACAATTAAATCTTTAGGCTTGAATGGGCCAATTTAAAGCTACTCTGCTGTGGATAGTTGAGACGCGTTCTCTATCAAGTTGGAGATTATATGTAAGCAGGGAGGAGTTCTGGTGTTTAATATTTCAGTAATATTTGAGTGGTCTTGTAAATAAGTTGTTTGTATAAATATTTCATTACAGGTTATCTGCAACAATACATTAATTGCATACATCATCATGCTACCACATGATACGTGAGCGCCTCACTTGAAGTAAACACGAAGTTAGAATCATATTTCAGACTCCCATCTTTTCCTTTTAATTAGTTTATTGTTTTGGAGTTACAAAACAGAACAAAATGGGTGGGTTTCAAGCTTTGTCTTGTAATCACACTTTCTGTACTGTCCACTATGCACAAAGTGAGTGGCACTCAATCACATGAAAGCTGTTTGTAGAAAAGATGCTGAAGGATTGCAGAGTAAGGTGTTCCCGAAAATTGAAATTTCTTCAAAGAAGCCTTACTGATGGGAACATATTGTACTTGCAAACTGCATTTACAGTATTTGTTTTTTCATTGCCTTGGGGACAAACATCAACACGCCTCAGATTTATTCTTTCATGTCTACTCTGAATTATCTGCAGCTGTGGAGGATGTCGCAAACAGAACAAACCTCAGGTTATCTTTTATTTGAGAAAGCAATGGCTGAAGGCCTGATTAGTTGATTCATCCTCACAGTGAGTGGCTCGTTTTTTTTGGCTGCATAGATGCAAGTAATTATTTCTATCAGGTTAGGTCCTTAACAGTCTGTCCATCATCTGAGAAAGCAATATAGTGCACACCAATTTCTCGGACATTATCTTTAAAGTTCTTCCCTCCAAACCCAATTAATGTCTTCATCGTCAGAACTGGTTTGGAGAGAGACCTAGTCATCACCAAAACTGGAGTTAATCATGACTGCATAATTTACTCTAATTCTGCTTTCTCTCTACTAGCAATAATTCTTCTCTCAATAACGACAAGGCTTCCATCAAAATTGATATCCAATACTGATGCAACATCAATAACTCTGAGACATGGGTTAAGGTAGGCTTTTATTGGCTGGAAGAAAGCACAAGCAGCAAGTGACCACCACACAACATCCTGGAGACTGAGGAAGGGTCTGTGCCTCCAATCGCCTTTATACCGGGGTCTGTGGGAGGAGCCACAGGACCAGTCAATGGGGGGGGGGGGGCGTGTCCAGACAGGTATATGTAGTTCACACAGATACACAATAGATAGACAGCTCTACATTCTATGTAATCTGTGTATGACGAATAGAGTGTGACAAATCCATTGCAGACACTCTGTACACGGTGAATGGGGCTCATTTCAATGGATGCTGCCCGACCTGCTGAGTTCATCCAGCTTGTTTGTACGTGTTGATTTGACCACAGCATCTGCAGTGTACTTTGTGTTTATGGGTCTACCTTGCATTTTTCATCTCTACCTTCCTCAATGATAACAGCAGAAGCTGCAGACACAAGACACAGGAGCTGGAGAATTATCTTCCACAATGTTTCCCCAACACCTAAAAGGAGTTAGAGGAAAGATTGCTGCACCAATGCCAATGTTACCAGCGTTGAGGTAATGAAGCTCATATGATAACACCTCTGGACCTGGTATTGTCTGTGAAAGCCAGAATTTAACCTCCACACACAAATCCTTGCTCCCACCTCACAGGTGGCCACAGGTAACCCGAGGGCACAGATAACTTAGTTATCAAAATAAACACCACAAAGATGTGCTGAAAGCTCAGTTCAAGTCAATGGGTGTAGACCTCACAGCCTAGGAGGAGCATGCGATCAATTGGCCCTAGTGGCGTCTGCAATGAAAAATATTTAAAACTCATTCCTTGTTCTTTTCTGATTCAGCAGAAAAAAGGTATTTGAAAACAAAGGATACATTGTACACATGTTAAAGATTGTATGGAATTACTTCACTAGAACAGCAAGAAAGAAAAATGATTAATAAAGTAGTAAAAAGAGACACAATAATACTTATCAGCAAATCACTACACCAGACTACACAATTTACCGCTGAAGGGAACCACGGGTGTCTAATAGCATTACTAGTGTGTGTCTCTCTCTCCCACTCAATGTTCTTGTCTCTGTCTTTAGCTCTTTGTACTCGTCACAACCCAGCCTAATTGTCAATTGTGCCAGTGTCCACTCTGAGGAGAATAACTCCAACCTTGAAGCTAGAGGGAAAGAAAGATTGAGAGAGAAAGAGCAGCCGACCTGTGGGGAAGACTACAGTTCCAGAATGGGACTGCTGAATCATCTTGCAGTCTGTAAGTGGGACAAATTGAGGGATCTTCAATGTCAAATTTGATTAGCAAAATGGAGTTCCAACTGGTAGACAACATAACTTGCTGAAAACATTATCTGCCTTCTATCACTATAAATTAGCTTTTTGGGAAACTTGCTGAATTTATAATGATATCATCACTGTACCATTTGAATAACACAGTCTCTTATTACTTGGAGGTACCAGGAACAGGTCAAATGTAGATGAGCATGATGGCTGATTGAATGCCAAGATTTCAGAAACAATTTTGACTACAGTGAAACTCCCTTGGCTGAGGACAATAACATTCATTCTATTCAACCTATCAGAGTATCAGATGCAAAGCAAGTCAATTACATCTGCCCGCAGAAGATGTAGATGCATACAAAAACTTGACTTCATAAAGTAAATCACTTTTCCTCAGTTTTAAATTATGACTAAAAGGCACATGTCCCTGTGGAATTGAATTTGTTCATTGTGTAACCACTAAGCCAGTAGTACAGGCAGGTTCTGGACCTCTTTAAGGCAGGCAGTCTGACAAGGTAGTACAAAGTTATAGCAAATTTTATTAACAAGTTTTGTTAAGAACAAAATACACAGAGAGGCAAGTCAGATTTCACATAAAATACAGCACCTAAGTTTTCATCAGACTGAATAAAGTGCAATAAAGTGTGTTAGGCACCAGTATAATAAAGCGCATCAGTGCCTCAATGTTACGTGGAGATTTAAGGCTAACCGTACAAATAACACAGACTCAAGTTAAGCAAAATGTGTTAAATAAATGCTAAAGCAGTGATTCACATAAAGACCATCACCATCCTGCAATGTAAAAAAGGAGCTGCACAGATAACACACCTCACATGTGTACATGTGGTCACTAAAATAATTCAGCTAAAAGGATGAGCAATGTTGCTACTTACCTTCCCTTATGTGGTGAACTATGTGCCTGTCTGGACACGCCCCCTGCTGACTGCTCCTGTGGCTCCTCCCACAGGCCCCTGTATAAAGGCGATCTGAGGCCTGACGCTCGGCCTCAGTCTCCAGGACATAGTATGATGGACACTCACTCCTGGTTCCTTCTTCCAGTCAATAAAAGCCGATATCTCGCCTTACGTCTCAGTGTGAGTTATTGATGGTGCATCACCTTATAAACTAGAAAATGGCCCGAGCACATGTGGGAGCTCGATTTTAAGGCTACCTGGGGAGGAAGGTCCCATGCTATTTTCCCTCCTGCCAGAAACAACAGGCACAATTCCCTTTTCCACCCAGCCACATTCACCACCACCTGCCCCCCACCCGCCCCCCAATAGTCATCAGTGTCCCACTGATACCCGTTGACACTATTGACTGCAAATCTTATTATGAAGCCCTCACCACAGGTACTACAAAGGCCCCTATGCACTACCTAATGCAGCCCCACTTTCTCCAATTTGGCAACAGGTGACAGACCTCGGTAAGTTGAATGGGTTGGAATGGACACCAGCAGTGGTCTGCGTTGATCTCTGAGGGGAGGGGGGTGATCACTGGGGAGCCTTCCCTTCGGACTCTGAGGAGTCCTGCCCCTCCTGCCCAGAGCTCCAGAGCTCTTATATTCTTCCAGTTGACTAGCACTGAGCTATTACCTGCCATACATTCTTCTGGCCAACAGGGAGCCCGGAGACCCACCACGCTCTCAGCGCCTATCTCCTCTTCATTGCTCTCTGGCTCAGTAGTGACCCGCTCAGGTGCAAGATTCTCTGGTTACCCATTGACCTTAACTCCAGGGCTGCAAAGTCGAAGTTCAGAGTGGTGGAGTTGTCAAGGGGGCCATGAGGAATTGAGTGATATTACTGTATACACTGCTTTACCAAGGCTCAGCTGGGGAATGCACAGCCTGAGAGCTTCAATCTTGTGGCAGCCTGTCTATTGCCGATTCCACACATACACTAATGGTCCTGGGCACAGCTCTGCATCATGCTGGCACTGGGAATCTGCTGCCTTTTTCAGCTGTTGGACAGCCTAGCCATAGGCCAGGTGCAATAGGTCCTGGTGCTGCTGAAGCCTCTCCTCCATCTCTCCCCCAGCATCATCCTCTTCAGCCCCCAATATGGTGTCTAGGAGTATGCTGGTTGTCCATCCGAAGAGGAGAAAAAAATGGAGAATACCCATTGCTTTCATGCTCCATGGTATTATAGGCAAAGACAACCTCAGGCACCTACTCCACCCATTTCTTCTTCTTCTGAGGGGAAAGGATGCAAATGAGGTCATGGAGCATCAAGTTAAACCATTCACATTGCCTATAGCCCTGCTGGTGATAATGGAGTTGTTCTGCTCTTCCAGACACCATAAAGTTTATGCACGGACTGAGCCACTTCAACTTCCAAACTCCTCTTTTGCAGTGAATCTGAGTTGGCCACCCATACGGCTGAATCCAGTGCCTCGCCAAGCATTTGGTTACAATGGCAGGCCGCTGATCCTGTGATGGCACAGCGACAGTAAGCTTGGAGAATACATCCGTCAAAGGCAGCACATTCTCCCACCCATCTGCTCAGGCGCCGTGAAGTCCATTGCCACCACTTCCAATGGCCTGGATGCCAACGAGCTGCCCATTGATGTTGCTACTTTGGGTTGTGGGGCCTTAGACACAATGCATCTCTCACAGGGCTTGCAGAACTCCTCCACATCATGCTTGACCAGTAACATGGCCCACTCACCAATCTGAATGTTCTGTCCACCCTGTGGCGTCCATGGACCTTTGCATTTGCATGGACCTTTCCATGGACCTGTGCTCCCACAGGGAGGATGGAAGGATGAGTTGCCTCTGGCTGCCCTCTCTTTGATGGTATGAAACCCCTGCACAGTCCACAACTCAATTCCACTGCCGCAGCAGTTCCAGCAAGGGTGGCTTCTCAATCAGCCAGCATTGTCACTCTCCCCTGGCCCAATACCTAGGGAAGGCTGAGATAACCGGATCAGCCCATTGAAGAGTGGCCAGGAATTCTCTGCTGTAGATGGGGAAGCTACAAAGATGGCTTTGGAGTGTAAACCTGGGGTCCTCACTTGTCCTTCATTGGAATGGGCTGAGGGGGCGCCATAAGCATCAGGAAGATGGTCCATGGCCAAACCTTCAGAAGAGATCGGTCCCGAGTCCTGCCTTGACAGGGCATCTGCAGCTGCATTCTGACGGTCAGGATGAGAAATAATCTGGAAGTAAATCGGGCAAGCTCTGCAATCCAGCAGTGCTCTGTAGCCCCAATCTTGCAGTCTGCGGATGGCTCAAAGGGTTGTTATCTGTCAGGACCACAACCTTATTGCCGAACAAGTACTCCCTGAACTTATCAGTGACTGCCCCCTTAAGACTGAGCAGCTCAGGTTTCATGGCACTATAATTTTCCATGGTTCTTTCCGATGCCTGAAGCCCCCTGCTGGTGTAGGTGACCGGCCTCCTCTGTCCATCCAACTCCTGGGAAAGTACAGCCTCAAGACTCTGAAGGTTCGCATCAATTTCTAGAACTAATGGATTTGAGAAATTTGCATATGCCAACACTGGAGCTGTGTCAAGCTTCTCTTTCAGAGTCTCACATTCTGGATTCCACTACTGGCAAAACAAGTGGGCTGGCAGGTGATGTCTTCTCTTCTTTGCAGAGGCCAAAGCTGAAAGACCATGGAGAGGGGCAGGAATATGTGCAAAGTTCCTTATAAACCTCCTGTAAAAGCTGGCAAAGCCTCAGAAGGGCTACAGCTCTGAAATGATCCCTGGCCTTCTACACTCAGCCATGGCTTAGATCTTTCCTGGATCAGTTGATGTGCCCTCTGAAGAGATGATATGGCCCAGTACAATTCTTCCGATCTGAAGACAGAACACTTACTGAGCTTAACTTTAGGATTGTACTGCTCAAAGCATGACAAAACCAGGTCAAGCCACAGAAGGTTCTCTTTGAAGATGGAGGAAAAAACAAGAAGTTCTATATGGCACAGGGCATTGCTTTCCCAAAAGGCAGAGGTATTGAAAAGCAGAAGTAGTGACCATTTTCACACAAATTTTATTACTCATGTCCTAGGCAATGATTCATCCATGTCCTCAAGTACTTATCTTTGCTCTCAGATGAGCTCATTGCCTTTTATGCTCAATTTGACTAACCACACATGGAAGCACTCCTCACTATTTCCCACCGATGGAGATTGTGGAGGACATGTTGTTGCCAATCTGAGACAGTTTAAAAAATAATAATTTAATTAGGAAGCCAGTTACTACAAGTAACCAGTCAGCTGACTCAGTTGATTGCAAAACATAGCCTCAGAGTGCAAATGTTTCTAAGGTAGAGGTGATGGTAATGTCTAATTGGTGAATAAATGATGTTATCAAGTCAACATGGGCCTGTAAAAGAGAAATAACATTTGACTAAACTAGCAGGACTCTTTGAGAATACACTGGATTCCAGTTAATTGAGCCTTCAGTTAATTGGAGCAGCCACTTCTTTGTGACAACTCTGAAAGGACAAAACCTAATCAAGCATCTTACTGGGATTCCCCTCATTCATGTGGAACAATGTGCTGCTTAATTGGGCAGGACAGTTTGTAACTAGCAACTATCACATGTACTTGTGTGGCCATTAGACACTATACCGTGTTTAGAGTGAACAGTTTTTTAATAGCGTCAGTTGCGTGTGATTGTGCTCAAAAAGCAGTGATTTTGGGCATAATAGTTGGCGAGAAATAAGCAGTAAGACAATTCAAAACCGTTTTGTTCACTGCAGTTTCAAACATTCAGGCATTGAGAGGCCAGAAACAGCTGGGAGTGAAAATGAAACGATTTCACTACTTCAGTAAGTTAGCAATTTCAAAGAATTTGAAGCCATCAGCAATCATCTTGAAGGTTACAATGAAAAATGAAGATTTGGAGGACACACAGTATGAAGGCAGTCCATTATCTGCATGAGGTGTCTGCACTGTTGTTGTTCATTTGCAGTCAATCAAAAGAATACAACATCATACACTGAACAAATTCCTCCATCAGTAATACACAAGAACTAATACACAGTTTTAAAGTGTTGCAGTTGTATTGGTAGTGTTCTAATTTGTTCTGTATTTCAATTCAATACACAATTTTAACTTAGTTAAATGGTAGCCTGTCTTTTTTATACTTTTTAAACTATTTCCATAAAACTTCGGCTAATTAGGCAGCCTCTTAATTGGGCCAAAATATATTGGTCCTGACATATCCCAATTAACCAGAATCCACAGTATATCTAATAGAATAGATAACGGAAACACAATAGATGTTGTGTATTTGCATTTAGAGAATGCTTTGGATGAGGTCCCACCCAAAGGGTTTAACGCATGGAACTAAATTGAATATGCTGCTTTGAATTGTGAATCGGGCTCACAGATAGAAAACAAGGAGGGAATAAATAAGTCCTTCTCAAATTGGCAGGGTGTGCCTAGTGGACTAATACAGAAATTAAAATTATTCATCACCTATATGAACTATTTGACTGAGGGGATTAAATGTAAATAAAGTATGCAGATGACATGAAACTTATTGGGAATGTGAATAGTGACGAGCATTATAAGAAGCTTCAAGGAGATATAAATTAGCTGTATAACATGGGAGATGAAGCTCAATGTGGAAAAATGAGATTTTGTCCACTTTGGCAGGAGAAATAATGCTCATCTTTTTAAAGAGGTAAGCAATTAGGAAGTGTTTATATTCAAAGGGTCCTGTATGTCCATCTCCATGTGTCACTAAAAAGCTAACATGCAGGTACACAAGCAATTAGGAAGACAAATCTTGTATTGGTTTATGTAATAAAATAATTTAAGTATAAAAATATCCTTTTATAATTACGTTGCAACTTGGCATGATCACACTTGGTGCATTGTGTACAATTTTTGATCTCGTTATCAAAAGAAGGACACATTTGCAGCAGAGGAAGTGTAGCAAGGACTCATCAGGCTGCTCCCTGGGATGGTAAGACTGCCATATCCAGAGAGTGAACGGGCCAAGACTCTGTTCTCCAGAGTTCAGAAAAACACAATTCTTATGGGGCTCAACAGGCCAGAAGCAAGGAGATTCTTTGCCCCTGACCATGGAGTCCACAACCAGGCATCAAAGATCACAAAATTGGGGGAAGTTTCCTCACTCAGAGGATGGAGAGCATTTGGAATCCCCTGCTTTTCGACAATGGTGGAGGTTTGGTCACCAATTGCATTCAAAACAAAAAATAATAGTTCTGATACGTAAAAGGAAATTAGTCAGGAAGATGTCTGAGGTAGAAAATAACCAGGAGTCTGTTGAATTATGAAATAGACTCAAGGGGTTGAATGTCTTTCTGCCCCTATTTCCTAAATTCTTAAAATAACGTAAGTGCAGCCTTTAGAAACCACTTACAGTTGCTAATTCTCATGGTGCCGAATACAGGTTGTCAGCAGAAAGCTTCAGATTATTTAGCCGTATGAGAGGGTAACAGCAAGAGAACTGAACAAAAGTATAATCTAATTCTCATGGCACTTCTGAAGTAGATGCTCCTCCTTCTCCTAGTGTAATTGTGATACTAATTATAAAACACAGCTGGATAATCTCAGTATCTTGGCCCATAATTTCTTACATTATTCATTTCCTCAGCAGGTTACTGGAATAATAATGAGCTGTAAGATCAGTGCTCATAACTGATTTAACAGTTCTAATGTAAAGAAAAATATAAATATTTCTATATTCATTGCCTTAATTTACATTAAAATATACGTATCGTGGAAGCGAATAAACATTATCTTAAGGAATCATGTTTACAATTCATTGCTCTCCACAAGATTCATTCTATATTAAAATGTTTTTCATGGATTATGTTCAACCCTTCCCCTCCACCCCCATCTTAAAATTCATTTATTAATTATATTCAACAGATCTACCCAGTGATAATGTATTCATCTGTGATTTAGCACAAACTCCATCTCCTACAGTCTGACAGATGACTGACATTAAAATCCAATCAGTTTAATGCAAATGTGCACTGTGCGCCAAAGAACAAGACAAAAGCAAAGAGAGAATGTGCAGGACTGACGGAATCGGTCATGGAAGGTCACCCTTGAACAAACCTCCTGAAACAAAGCAAATTTGAACCAACATCTCTGGCTGTAAACTGTCGGTAATTATGTTCACAACTGTGACCAGGCAACTTCCCTTGAAAATCAAAATAACAAAGTGGACAACATAGAGAATGTGTTTCAGAGAATTTTCAACAAAAAGATTGGGCCAGTTATTTTCAAATCTAAACCACACCAGAAATGTGCCCATATTGTAAAATGCCAACTTCAGCAGGCACAGAGTTAAATAGCTAACCACCTTATTTAATGTTACTGTAAATTTAAAATAATAATAAAATCTGAAATTACAACCCTTACATTTCCAGTACTCATATTGGATTTTCATGTGGACTTTGGACATTGTTGAATAATCCCAAATTATTGATCCAGAGGTTATCAGAGCGGAAAGTTCAGTTCAAATATTTAAATAAGTGTTGAAGTTAAGCTAGTTTTCATATATGGATGAGTCTCTAACTTAATCACTGCTCTGGTGACTAACTCTCTCATTCTTCAAAATTATTTGCTTCTGATCTTCAAGCCACATTTTTGACTCAATCTAGTATGAGCCCACATTAGTAAGCACATAGAAATGATCATTCCCCCTTTAAAAAAAGTTATTTTGATCTTATTGGAGTGTTTGAATCAGCCATTTCTATGGTCATAATAGTGCCTTAGGTGATATTGTTCTGAAATCGCTAAGGATTCGGAACAATATATGTCCAAATATAGAATGTTTAGAAGACATTATAAACGTATGGTCTTTCATCACATACACATTTAAACATACATTGAAAGGTGCTGTTTGCAACAACAATAAACACAACCTGAGAAGTTCTGGGAGCAGCCCTCAAGTGTCGCCACACTTCTGGCACCAACGTAACTTGTCCACAAACTTGCTAACCCTAACCAGTACATCTGGAATGTGGGGAAGAATTGAAGCACCTGTTGGAAACCCACATAGTCACAGGGAGAGCGTACAATCTTCTTAAAGACGATGGCAGGATTTGAACCCCAATCTTACAGCAGGCACTATCAAGCATTACACTATCCACTACCTTACTGATTGGACAACATCTTAAACTCCTGGAAATTCCCCTCAGTTCAATGATTTTTGTGAGTTTGGTATGTCACGCAATCTTTTCTGCTTGGAATGACTACTCAAAGTTCCCAATTTAAAAAGCCTTGGTTTATTGATAGCACAAATCTAGGTCTAAGTTCAGTTGAATAATAGAATCAAGGAGGGTTGCAATACAGAAATAGGTCCTCCAGTTCGATTAGTCTATGTCAAAAATTAGGCACTGATTTATATACTAATCCTACCCGAACCCTTTTAATTTTCCTACAGTCCCATCAACACCCTTCCCTTCCAACATATTTTCTAGTTCTACCTCATCTGCACACTAGGGGCAATTACTGTGGCTAATTAACCTACCAACACTGTTAAGTTCTGTAACTGCAAAGCATAAGAGCTAACTCAAAGGAAGCACAAAGCTGGGATAACTTGTGCATGTTCTTAGTTTTACTTTAAGCGGGGCATGAACACATCACGTGGTAGTGTCCTGATGTACGGCATTTACGTACTTCTACATATAACCTGCAACGTATAATGTAAACAGCAAGGAATGCTTTATCAAACAATATATTTAAAATGTTACTTACATATTACTGAAATATTAAATACACAGCACTCCTCGCTGCTTAGCTATAAACTCCAACTCAATATAGAATGTATCTCAACTGTATACAGAGTATATTGTATAATACAAACATTATACAGACAAGCACGGCACAGGAAATTTTAAATTGTCCGATGCAGGCTTAAAGATTTAATCGCAGTGGAGGCTTTCTTACTCTTATGGGATAACACCTTTCCTAATAAGGGGGATCACTCTGCTTAGCAGGTGAGGTTGGTAAACAATCTCAGATTCTGTGGCCTCTATGGTGATGGTAGGAGTTGACTCTGGGACTGCAGGAAGTGGTTCTGTCAGCTCAGGCCATCTTTATTCACTAACAATTAATTCTGTTTCCCTCAACTGATTGATGTGCCATCTCCAGATGATATCAGACACAATTCATAAGACATTATATGTACTAAGCCTGCCTGTGTTTAAGGCATTATTGAGGTTGTTTTCTCATAATAAGAGCTTGCTGTGAATTGAGACTTTTATCCTCTGATTGAATTGAATTGACTTTATTTCTTACATCCTTCGCGTACATGAGGAGTAAAAATCTTTATGTTATGTCTCCGTCTGAATGTGCAATGTGAGAATTATAGTAATTTGTAAAAAATAGTATGTACAGTAAGATGTACAACAGAACAGTCAATATAACTTAGAAATACAATTTTGTGTCAGTGTGAATTAGTCAGTCTGATGGTCTGGTGGAAGAACTGTCCAGGAGCTTGCCGGTCCTGGCTTTAATGCTGCGGTACTGTTTCCCAGCTGGAACAGTTTGTGGTTGGGGTGATTTGGGTTCCCAATAATCCTTTGGGTCCTTTTTACACACCTGTCACTGTAAATGCCCTGAATAGCGGGAAGTTCACATCTACCGATGTACTAGGCTGTCCGCACCACTCTCTGCACAGTCCTACAATTAAGAGAAGTACAATTCTCAAACCAGGCAGTGATACAGCCAGTCAGGATGCTCTCAATTGTGCCCCTGTTGAAAGTTCTTAGGCTTTGGGGACTCATGCCGAATTTCTTCAATCGTCTGAAGTGAAAGAGGTGTTGTTGTGCTTTCTTCACCACCCAGCCGGTATGTACAGGCCAACTGAGGTCCTTGGTGATGAACTTGAAGCTGTTCACCCTCTCAACCCCAGATCTATTGATGTCAATAGGGGCTAGCTGGTCTCTGTTCCTTCTGTAGTCCACAACCAGCTCCTTTGTTTTTGCGACATTGAAGGAGGGGTTGTTTTCGTGACATCACTGTGTCAGAAAGATGACTTCTTCTCTGGAGGCTGCGTCCTTATTATTTGAGATAAGGCCAATTAATGTAGTATCATCTGCAAATGTAAGTAGCAGATTGGAGCTGTGGGTGGTGACACAATCATGTGTGTACAGGGAGTAAAGGAGGGGACTTAAGACACAGCCGTTAGGGGTCTCCAGTGTTGAGGGTCAGAGGGGCAGAAGTGAGGGAGCCATCCTTAACACCTGCCAGCAATCTGACAGGAAGTCCAGGATCCAGCTGCATGAGGCAGGGTGAAGGCCGAGGTCTCTGAGCTTCTTGTCAAGCCTGGAGGGAATTATGGTGTTGAATGCTGAACTGTAGTCCAAGAATAGCATTCTCACATAAGCATCCTTCTTCTCCAGATGTGTAAGGACGGTATGTAGAGCTGTGGTTATTGTGTCGTCTGTCGATCGGTTGTGTCCATAAGACCGTAAGATATAGAAGCAGAAGTAGACCATTCAGCCCATTGAGTCTGCTCCACCATTCAGTTATGGGCTGATCCAATTCTTCCAGTCACCCCCACTCCCCTGCCTTCTCCCCATACCCTTTGATACCCTGGCTAATCAAGTACTTATCTATCTCTGCCTTAAATGCACCCAATGACTTGGTCTCCACAGCCACTCATGGCAACAAATTCCACAGATTTACCACCCTCTGACTAAAGTAATTTCTCTGCATCTCTGTTCTAAATGAATGTCCTTCAATCTTGAAGTCATGCCCTCTTATCTAGACTCCCCTACCGTGAGAAATAAGAGCCATATCTAATCTGTTCAGGCCTTTTAACATTCGGAATGTTTCTATGAAATCACCGCCATCCATTTTCCCGAGCTCCAGGGAATACAGCCCAAGAGCCACCAGATGTTCCTCAAACATTAATCCTTTCATTCCTGGAAGCATTCTTGTAAATCTTCTCCGAACCCTCTGCAATGTCAGTATACAGTATATCCTTTCTAAAACAAGGAGCCCAAAACTGCACACAATCCTCCAAATGTGGTCTCACGAGTGCCTTATAGAGCCTCAACATCACATCCATACTCTTATATTCTATATCTCTAGAAATGAATGGCTACATTGCATTCACCTTCTTCACCACCAACTCAACCTGGAGGTTAACCTTTAGGGTATCCTGCACAAGGATTCTCAAGTCACTTTGCATCTCTGCATTTTAAATTCTCTCTCCATCTAAATAATAGTCTGCCTGTTTATTTCTTCCACCAAAGGGCATGACCCTACATTTTCTAACAATGTATTTCATTTTCCACTTCTTTGCCTGTTCCCCTAAACTATCTAAGTCTCTCTGCAGGCTCTCTTTCCTCAGCACTACCTGCTCCTCCACCTGTCTTTGTATCATTGTCATACATCGTAAAAAGCAGCAGTCCCAACACCAACCCCTGTGGAACTCTACTGGTAACTGGCAGCCAGCCAGAATAGGATTCCTTTATTCCCACTCTCTGTTTCTTGCTGATTAGCCAATGCTCCACCCATGCTAGTAACTTTCCTGTAATTCCATTTGTTCTTATCTTTCTAAGCAGCTTCTTGTGCGGCACCTTGTCAAAGGCCTTCTGAAAATCCAAGTACACCACATCTACTGCATCTCCTTTGTCTACCCTGCTTGTAACTTCCTCAAAAAATTGCAGTAGGATTTTTCTTTCAGGAGACCATGCTGGCTTTGGCCTTTCTTGTCATGTGCCTCCAGGTACTCCGTAATCTCATCCCTAACAATCAATTCCAACAGCTTCCCAACCAGTAGTGTCAGGCTAACAGTTCTATAGTTTCCTTTCTGCTGCCTCCCACACTCCTTAAATAGCGCAGTTTTCCAGTCATCCGGTACAATGCCAGAATCTATCGATTCTTGAAAGATCATCATTGATGCCTCTGCTGTCTCTCCAGCTACTTCCTTCAGGACCCAAGGGTGCATTCCATCAGGTCCAGGAGATTTATCCACCCTCAGACCATCAAGCTTCCTGAGCATCTTCTCAGTCATAATTTTCACTGCACATACTTCACTTCCCTGACACCCTTGAATGTCCGGTATACTGCAGAAGTCTTCCACTGTGAAGACTGATACAAAATACACATTCAGTTCCTCTGTCATCTCTGCGTCTCGCATTACAATATCTCCAGCATCATTTTCTATTGGTCCTATATCTACCCTCAGCTCTCTTTTACCCTTTATATACTTAAAAATCTTTTAGTATTTTCTTTGATATTAGCCACCGACTTCCTTTCATAATTAATCTTTTCCTTCCTAATGACCTTCTTAATTTCCTTCTGCAAGTTTTAAAAACTTCACAATCCTCTATCTTCCCACTAGTTTTGGCTTCCTTGTATGCCCTCTCTTTTGCTTTTATTTTGGCTCTGACTTCACTTGTCACACACGGTAGTGTAGGCAAATTGTAGGGGGTCCAGTCCAGGTAGTAGTATGCTGCAGATGTAATCCTTGACCAACCTCTCAAAGTATTTGCCTATTATTGAGGTAAATGTGACAGGACACCAGTCATTCAGACATGTTACCTCAGTCTTTTTATGTACAGGGACAAAGGTAGAGGTTTTGAAGCAGGAGGGCACTCTGCACTGGGAGAGGGAGTGATTAACAATGTCTGAAAGCACGCCAGCCTGTTGTGCCGCACACATTCTGAGTGACCGCCCTGGGCTGGTGTCCGGTTCCAGAGCGTTGCGGCTGTTCACTCATTGGAAACATCGGTGTACTTCAGCCTCAGAGATGACCAAGGTGCAGGTCGCATCGACGGCTCTCCTCGGGGGCTCAGTGTCAGCGGCATCAAACTAAGCGCAGAAAAGATTTAGCTCTTCTGGTAGAGAGGCAGCAATGTGGGCAGCACCATTGTGTTTAACTTTGAAGTCTGCAATAATGTGCAGGTCTTGCCATAAGCTGCGTGTGTTGTTGGTGGAGAGTTATGGCTGAATTTTGTCCTTGTATTGTCATTTCGCTGCCTGATGACCTTACGTAGATCATAGCTGTATTTCTTGAGTTTCTGTTAGTTACTGGTGGCAAAAGCTCTGTTTCACACTGTCAGTGCAACACGCACAGGACTGTTGATCCAGGGTTTCTGGTTTGGATAGACCCTGACCAATATCAGGGTCAGGCTTGTTCCACTATTTACAGAATTGCGCCATTTGATTTACTTTAACTTTGCATTAACAATAAGTAGGTGCAGCTATAAGAGTGAATGACCAAAGCAACTACCTGGAAATCTCTATCTTCCTTTAGTTTGATATCGTAGCTGTGTAAAGCTCACTATCAACATTTTCAAAACCTCTGGCCATTTTAATGCTTTATTATTCCTTTTGTTTCAGCTTTTCCCACCACATCACCAATTCTAAGATATTCTAAGAACACCTACTAGAGTTCAATTTAGAATAGCTATTACAGGATCTGAACCCAAGCAAAGATATTTACTTTATTCTACCAGGAATAGCAAGGAACTCCTAACATACATTGCTTATGTGATGATTTCATCATGTTTTCTGACCAGGTGATTTGTACATATCATACATAAAATATTCCATGTTCTGTTCTGGTAACACTATCTTTTATTCATCTCCTATCTTTTTGGTGTCCAGTAGTTTTTACCAACTTTCAGTTGTCTTCTCTGATATTCTCAGGTTCTAATCCAAGGTTATTTACTGACATGAAATTTTAACTGGTTTTCTCTCCTCGAGTGTTGTCTGCCTGCTGAGTACTTCTAAGGGTTTCTGCTTAGCCTTGTTAATCAGGTGAACAGTTTCATTTTTGAAACCTATATGCAACCTTGCACCTAAGCACCTATAGGTGTTTTCCAAACCTATTTCTTAGCTTCCCTCAAATTAATTTGACTCCTTGATTATCTAAGACCCTTTCTCTCTACAGCTTTGTCTCATTATACTTTTTTGTTGCTTTAAATATCAAATAGGCTAGAATGTTTGCAGAGTCATAGAACAGTACAGTACAGAAAAAGGCCTTTTGGCCTATCTAGTTCATGCCGAACTATAAACTTGCCTAGTGCCAGTGATCTGCACCTGGACTATAACCCTCCATAACCCTCCCATTCTATCTACTGAAATCGAACCAGATTCCAGAATTTCTGCTGGCAGCTCATTCCATGCTCTCACCAACCTCCGAGTAAAGAAGTTCCCCTTTCACCGTTAACCCACGACCTCTAGTTCTAGTCTCACCCAACCTCAATGGAAAAAGCCTGCTTGCATTTACCATATCTATACCCCTCATAATTTTGTATACCTCTACCAAATCTCCCCTCATTCTTATATACTCCAGGGAATAAAGTCCTAACCTATTCAATCTCTCCCTATAACTCAAGTCCTCAAGTCTTGGCAATAATCCTTGTAAATGCTCTCTGCACTCTTTCAAACTTATTGATGTATTTCCTGTTGGTAGGTGACATGATCTGCACACAATACTTCAAATTAGGCCTCACCAATGTCTTTACAACTTCAACATAACACCCCAACACCTGTACTCGAAACTTTGATTTATGAAGGTCAATATGCCAAAAGCTTTCTTTATGATCCTATCTACCCTCTGATGGCACTGTCATGCAATTCTGAATCTATGTTCTCAGATCCCTCTGTTCCACCACACTCCTCAATGCCCTGCTCTCTGTGTAAGACCTACTCTGCCTGGTCTTACCAAAGTGCAACACCTCACACTTGTCTGCATTAAATTTTATCTGCCATTTTTCAAGCCCATTTTTCCAGCTAGTCGTGATCCTGCTGTAACCTTTAACAACCTTCTTCGCTGTCTATTATACCCCTAATCTTTGTGTTATCTGCAAATTTGTGGATCCCATTTACTGCATTAGCATCAAGATTATTGATATAGATGACAAACTACAACAGACCCAGCACTGTGGCACATCTCTTGTCACAGATCTCCAGTCAGAGAGGCAACCACCTACTATCACTCTCTGGCTTCTCCTGCAAAGCCGATGTCTAATCCCATTACCTCACCTTAAACGCCAAGAGATTGAACCTTTTTGACGAAACTCACATGTGGGACCTTGTCAAAGGCCTTATTAAAGTTCACAAAAACAACATCCACTGCTTTGCCTTCATCAATTTTCCTGGTAACTTCCTTGAAAACCTCTATAAGTTCGATTAGACACGGCCTACAACCTACCAGCACAAAACCATATTGACTATCCTTAACCAATCCCAGTCTTTCCAAAAACTTATAAATCCAGTCTTTTAGAATACCTTTCCAATAACTTACTCACTACTGGTGTCAGGCTCAATGACCCATAATTTCCCAGCTTTTTTTTCTTTTTAAAAAAACGCTTCACGAATTTGCATGTCATCCTTGCGCAGGGGCTATACTAATCTTCTCTGTATCATTCCAATTTTAGTATATGTGCTGCCAAAGCGAGCACCCAGCTTATTTTTAGAGCCTTTCTAGACAATGGAACAGCATTAGCCATCCTCCAATGCTCTGTCACCTCACCCTTTGTTAAGGGTGTTTTAAATATCATTTAAATAACTTATTAATTCATAAACTTGGTAGCAGTCATCGCTTGATTATGTTTCCTCTCTTTTTAGTCTTTTTCAGTTTTGTTCTCAAACAGATCATTAGCATATTTTAAATTGTTACATTTACATTAACCACCATATATGAGAAGAACTGTAAAAACTTAGGCTTAAGGCAGGCTGTGTTTTAATTTTACACCCAAGCAGATATCTAGTCTGAACCAATCTAGTTATGATTTAGCTTCTTTTCAATAGAGGACCCCATCAATATTCAGCAATCTTAGTTGTAATAACTAGTTTTCAAAAGAGTAATTGTGGCCATTGGTGCTAAAAGTAAATGAAGTAATAGAACATTGAAATAAAACAAGTGTAATGCAGAAAATTATTATGAAATCTAATATAATACAAAGGAACATAACTGAATCTATTAGCTTAAAATGATAGTACTCATTAGCTACTTGTATCTTGGTTCCCCTGCAAGCCAAAGATACTCAATAAATTCAATACATCCATTAGTAGGCAAGTACTGTCAGGATGGAAAAAGTCAAGAGTCATACTGATGTTCTAATCAGAGGAAAAAGCCTGATAATAAGTTAGAACCTAATTTCGTTCCACAGAATCAATTGCAAATTATACGTTTCATTCTACAATAAATTTTACCCCTTGTTAAACTTGCATGAGAACAGATCAATCATGCCTATTGAAGCTGCTTTCCAATAGAAGTTTCTAATGACAATTTCCAACTAATTCAGCATTTGCTTATCTGGTACTAGCATCGACAAAGATTATTGCCAAGATGTTGGATGCCCCTTGAACTACAGTTAGTTCTCAGTGGCCAGGAAAGCATTGTAATACAATGCAGTGAGCTTATCCAATCATTTTTCAATGATCACACTAATAATCGGCAATTTCCTGCCAATTCTTTAAAACTTCATCTATGCTAATAAATGCTGCAATATCTCACAACCAAAGTATTTCAAGGACATAAAAAACCCTGGAGAGACATAAAATGAGAAAACTATGCAATAAAGAATCTCTGAAGCCCAACGTGGTTTACCACCTGAAGAACAACAGAAACCCTCGGTATTTTTGGAGGGTATAACAAGATACAAAAGATGCCGTGAATAAAGCTAAGACAAAATCAACACATCCACTGCATTTGTTGTTGCCTTAGCAATGAATCACTGAGGCTGAATGTGACTGCTCCATCTGAGGGTATTTGTATCACCCAGAAAGAATGCCCCATATAGAAATGTAAAATTTAGGTGCCATGGTAGCATAGCGGTTAGTGCAACGCTATTACAGCTTGGGATGTCAGAGTTTGGAGTTCAATTCCAGTGCCATCAGTAAGGAGTTTGTATGTTCTCCCATGAGCTCTAGTTTCCTCCCATAGTCCAAAGACATACCAATTAGTAGGTTAATTGCTCATTGTAAACTGTCTAGTGATTTGGCTAGTGTTAAATAATGGGTTACTGGGCGCAAGGCTTGTTGGGCTGGAAAGGTCTGTTCCATACTAAATCCCTAAATAAAAGCATTTTGCCCAGAAGCCACCGCTGCTCCCTGCCTAAGTCCAATATGACTTAGGGCGCTGCTGGGATCAGGATGAAAATAGCTGCAAGAATGGGCAACATGCCCAGGAGTCAGGCAACTGCCATCTGCTATCTCTTAGTGTTCGGCTTCAGTTAGAAATGGTACACAAAAAAAAAACACATTGAGGATGGTTGTTGATGGTTGTAACTTTGTTAAATTACTGAGTCTCTCTGCAACCAACCATTGCTCATGTCAGGAGAAGCAAATTAGGTACCATCTTCCAAAGAGGTTTGCAGCATGTCACTATACTCCATGAAACTTGTAATGCTAACTTCAAAAGCAATAGCCAATGCAGAATACAGGGAGTTGATCAACTCCCTGTTTACTGATAAAGAATATTTTAAAGTTGTCAGCCTTTTGAGCATTTTCCAATTCCGATTCTCCCCCTAATCTAGAGGCAAAGCAGAGTTCCTTTTTTAACAGAATACCTCCCCCCTTGATAACTGATGCCTAACAATCTATGCTTATTGCCTACATCTCAGACTGAATATATTGAAGATGAAGAGCCTCGTGTGGGTTTTATGGGTATTTCCCAACATGACCTCGTAACAGGCAGTACTCAAGTGCAATGGTGCTGTGCTAAGGGAGCAACTGTATTGAGAGGAAGGTCGGCCTGAGCCAGTTGAGGTAGTGCCAGACCAAAGGAGGTGTCTGGGAGAAGACACACTATGAGGGATGCTGGATCAATTCTCAATTAACCAGTTTTAAAACATTTATTCATTCTTCAACATCTGGGCATCACTAGCATTTGGTGCCCGACTTTACCAGCTCCTGAGAAGATGATAGCAAGCCAGCAGTTCCAGCAATGAGGATCAGGGTGGTGAATTGAATCTGAGGTGCTGGTGATCCCACAAACCCTGTACCTAGTAAGTGGCCACTAAGTGTATGCTCATGGTCTTCTGCTGCTGTAGCCCATCTAGTTCAAGGTTCAGCATGTTGTACGTTCAGAGATCTTCTTCTGCCCACCACTGTTGTAATACGTGGTTACTGTCACCTTCCTGCCAGCTTGAACTAGTCTGGCCATTCTCTTCTGACCTCTCATCAATAAGATGTTTTCACCCATGGAACTGCCACAACTGGATGTTCCTTTTTTGTTTTTCACACCATTCTCAGTAAACTCCAGAGACTATTATATGTGAAAATCCTAGGAGATCTGCAGTTTCTGAGATACCACCCCATCGGGCACCATCAGTCATTCCACAGTCAAAGTCACTTAGGTCACATTTCTTCCCCATTATGATGTTTGGTCTGAACAACAACAGAACCTCTTGACCAAGTCTGCATGCTTTTATGCAATGTTGTTGCTACATGATTGGCTGATTAAATATTTGCAACAAGCAGGTGTATAGGTGTACCTAATAAAGTGACCACTGAGTGTATATGAAATTGTCCAATTCAAGTTCACTCTGTGTGTAACTAAAGTCACTGCCTCTATTTGATTTGTTTCTAAAAAATGAAGTTATTGAGATCTGTTCCTAAGCTTGTCACTCCCTTTGTAACTTGTTTAACCAAGCACATTTCTAACAAAAGAAAATTGTGAGCAGGCTATCCTTTATCACTGAGTACATTTAGTGTTGAATATCAAGAAGAAATGAAGAGAATTAAGTTAAATACTCACAATTTGTTACTCAATACACCAATATAACTGAAATAAAGATGTATAATAAAATAACTGAAGCCCAAAGGAAAGGAATGGGTGTGCAGTCTTACTTTAATTTGCCTTGCACACAGAAAAAGCAAAGGGACATGTTTCAAAGTAAATTCCAGCATTTATTTGTTAGGCAGCTACTTGTCTGCCCTCCTTACCATTGATTGAAATGAAAATGAGAAAGAGAAAGAAATATTATCAACAATTTTATAAATCATTAAATAATTGCCATGTTAAGTTTATTTGCATCCTAAAGCACTCTTAATGAATTCTGTTATCCCTAAAGATGCCTTTAGAATTACTCTGAATTTCTGAATTCACCACTAGTTGGAAAGTGATTATTTTCTTATTACTGTGATCTGCAAGCTGAAATACAAGTTTTATTGATCATTTTTTTTCAGCTCTCCACCCATGAAAGAAGCAATCAGCTGAAATTGTCAGACATAAGGAACAAAGTGAGGGAAAGTATTATTTCAATGCCTTTTCCCCAGAGCTATTTATAACAACTGTCAGCAGCAGCCAGCCACTACAACATAAGGTACTGGTATTGCTATGACTTTAGACAGCTTTATCTTTATAGAAAGTGTTCAAATTAATCAAAGAATGCATGTTATGTATTTCAGGAAGTTTGTTACCTTTTTAAAGAACAACTTAAATTTATTGAATATCCTTAACAGCATCCCTGGAACTTTTCAAAGGCACAGGGCAATGTGACCACGTTCTTTTCCTCAACACTGGTAATAGCAAATATGGAGTATTAATACTCAGTGGGGAAGAGGTGGAATTATTCAGAGTACAAATAGAGACATGAAGTTAAATCCCTTACTCTTTCTTGCTTAACTCCTTCTCTCTGCATCCTCACTATGTTTAAAATGACCAAATGTTTTTCAACCTGTTTTAAACAGAACTTTTTGGGGATTAGATCATCTCATTACTTTCAGCCTTCCCTTCACAGAAGTGTTACAGTACTATTTAGCCTGTTGACTCTGTACCAAACCCTGTGTAAATCAATTCAGCTGGTCCCACCTCCAGCACCCTGTAAATCTTTCCTTTCACATACTATAACCTTTTCCGTTTCAAATGTTGCAATTGAACCTGCTTCCAACACTAACCCTAGCAGTACATTTAAGATTCTTATCACCCACTCCATAAAAATTTTCCTCATGTCATTTTTGGTTCTTTGCCAATCGCCTTTGATCTAAGTCAACTGTGCTCCACCACTGGAAATAATTTCTCTCCACTTAGTCTATATGCTTCACAGTTTTAAATATCTTTATAGCGCCCCTTGACCTGCTTTGTTACCAGGAAAACAACCACTGCCTCTCTACTCTGTCCACAAAACTCAAGTCCCTCATCTCTGAAGTTTAGAGAGTATGCTCTGCATCCTTCCATCTCTGAAGTTTAGAGAGTATGCTCTGCATCCTTCCATCTCTGAAGTTTAGAGAGTATGCTCTGCATCTTTCCATCTCTGAAGTTTAGAGAGTATGCTCTGCATCCTTCCATCTCTGAAGTTTAGAGAGTATGCTCTGCATCCTTCCATCTCTGAAGTTTAGAGAGTATGCTCTGCATCTTTCCATCTCTGAAGTTTAGAGAGTATGCTCTGCATCCTTCCATCTCTGAAGTTTAGAGAGTATGCTCTGCATCCTTCCATCTCTGAAGTTTAGAGAGTATGCTCTGCATCCTTCCATCTCTGAAGTTTAGAGAGTATGCTCTGCATCCTTCCATCTCTGAAGTTTAGAGAGTATGCTCTGCATCCTTCCATCTCTGAAGTTTAGAGAGTATGCTCTGCATCTTTCCATCTCTGAAGTTTAGAGAGTATGCTCTGCATCCTTCCATCTCTGAAGTTTAGAGAGTATGCTCTGCATCCTTTCCAAGTCCTTCACGTCCTTCCTCAATGTGGTGTCATCCACCTAACCCAGGTGGAAGGTTGAATCGCTGCAAGTGCTAAGCTGATTTGGTGAGATCGAGACCATCTTCGTGCTGCGCAGACCAAGCGTGCCACTGTACCGGCATCTGGGTCTTAGAGTGAGGCACTACCTGGTGCTTGGATAATTTAAGCATCGGCCCAGATAGACTGGGATTCAAGTGTCGGGGGCGGAGGCAAGGATCGGGCTGATTTCGCTGGCTCTCTCCATGGTGCTGAGGCTGTGAACTGTCTCAACTGCGGTGCATTTTTGTGATGAATTGGAACAGAGGCTTGGGCCTACTCCGGCTGCTCTGGCAGCGGATCTGGGACGCAGTCTGGTTCAGAATTCTGTTGACTTGCTCCTATTGTTTGCGTGATTTGTGTATGTTTTTTCTTTCTCTTTCTCTACATAGTGGTTTTGGTCTTAGTTATTTGTGTTTCTTGCTTTGTGGCTGTCTGTAAGCAGAGAAATTTCAAGGTGTATAATTTATACATTCTATGATAACAAATGTACTTTAATCTTTGAATCTTGAATAAATTGCAGTATTGAGTAGAGGAAAAAAAATCAAAAGCAATATCCTAATTAAGTCAAAACCAAAGTTTTCAAAGGTTTCAATGTGACTTTCATGCTCTTCTTTTCTGTGATACTTTATTTGTTCTTGTATCTATTATTTCTAGGTATCCTGTTTACTTTGTGAACTTCATGTGAACAAGGAACTTCATTGCACCCTGGTGTAAATGACAATAAACAACTGAATCTAAATCTGATAAAGCTTATACTTTATTCTCAATACGTTCTCATTTGTCCTGCCATTTTCAATCAACTACACGTAAGTACTGCAAGGTTGTTCTATTTCTTCAGCCATTTACAATTGTGCCTTCTAGCTTATATTGCCGTCTTACCAAAATATAATATTTCATGTTGTCAGCATTATTAATTTCATCTGTCACATCTACATCCATTCCACGAACCTGCTACCTGCTTTTTGAATTCAATTACCATCCTTATCTCAGTTTACCATCTGTCCAATTTTTGTGTTATCTGCAAATCTAGAAATTGTGGCCTATGCCTCGGAGCTCAAATCATTAACTTTAAATAGCAAATGTAGTGAGCACCTGAGCAACTCACTCAAAACACAAGACAATTTAGGATGAAGGAAAACAATTTTCATTACCATTCTCCGTTTCCTGTTAGGTAGCTTTAACATCTATACACTTTGAAAACTCGTAGCTTGTAAAGCCCAGTCTCATCACTATTTAGCACAGAATTGCTCCCCGTTCCATTCCTCTTCTATAGTCCTAGGTTTCACACTTCTGGTCTTCATGTGGGCCAACGAATTAGAAATAGCTTTAAACTACAGAAACTTAGTTTCAGTAGATTACAAGCCTTCCATAACAACACTTTAGTTCTCAGCTTGAATGGTAGAATAACTTGCAATCCCCACATAAGGCAACCTCCATCAAAGGCTAGTTAAAATGGGGGAGCTGGGATTTCTGCTGTACATTCCAGCCACCTTAGGTGGTCATGTTGACCCGAGACAGTGTGTTGTCTTTTCTGGTTTCCCTTTGAATCATCTCGGCCGTAATAGGGAGACTTTCAACTTGCGTTAGGGAGAATACGTCAAAAGAAGTGTTCTCTTTTGTAAATTTTTTAGGTACTTCCTTTTGGGACAACTCATCAGCAATTCCATGATTAGTCATTTTCTTGAATACGATCTTGTAATTGTGTCCTTTAGGAAAGAGAATCCATCTCTGCATTCCTACCCCTGCTTTTTGTGGAATGCCCTTCTATGCATTGAAAATAATCAGTAATGAGGGTGTAATACTCTGTAAGGTTTCACTGCTAATGTAATGGTTTCTCTGTAGCAGCAGTGTTTGGGTTATGACTATTGATAACGGGGGCTTTGGAATGTGTGCCGTCCAATAAACAGGGTGTTGTTTCTTTCTTGTGTGTCTGAGAGGAGAGAATCATGGTCTTTTGTCGTCGAGAGATGAAGAGAGAAGACGTGAGAGGAGCAAGCTGGTAGACCACCGGATGGAGTGGACTTGGAGTGAGGGTCCAGGAGTTGACGATGCTCGGAGGAAATCGATGGGGATTTCAAGGACAGAAAACCATGAGCTCCAACGTGCACAATAGACTGTTTCATGAAAATGGACCCTTTTACTTTTTGTTTCTATAGTAACTCTACAGTCAAATTAAGAATTATAAAACTCAATTGTTTAGTTGCATATTTTGTACCATCTTCCTTTTGGGACAACTCATCAGCAATTCCATGATGAGTCATCTTCTTGAATACGATCTTGTAATTGTGTCCTTTAGGAAAGAGAACCCATCTCTGCATTCCTACCGCTGCTTTTTGTGGAGATACTGAGTTGTAACAAGGGAACACATCATGCACACAAATGAGATTTCACCAGTTTTCAGGGGGCAATGACTGTCTTCCCCTAGACCAGGGGTCAGCAACCTTTACCACTGAAAGAGCCACTTGGACCCGTTTCCCACAGAAAAGAAAACACTGGGAGCCGCAAAACCCGTTTGACATTTAAAATGAAATAACACTGCATACAACGTTTTTTTTGCCTTTATGCTATGTATAAACAAACTATAATGTGTTGCATTTATGAAATTGATGAACTCCTGCAGAGAAAACGAAATTACATTTCTGCATGCAACAAAAACATTTTGAACTCCGAAAAAAAGACGTTGGGTTGAAGGTTACTTTTAAGTAAAATACTCAACGTCTATTTGAGTCCTTCTTGTATTTATGAAAAACGCCAAACTTAAATTTGCCGCCAGCAGCAAACCAAAAATAACATCAGCCAGCTGTCACCCTGAAAAATAAAAGGACTATTTCACTGAACAATGAAAAAATATGAATATACATAAAATAATAGGCAATTAAAATATTTATCATACTTGGTTAATGGGATTTCTGCTCCTGGACCTCAGCGCACAGCGTCTGCACATCAGGGCTGTATGACGTCACCTTCATCTTTACACAGGATCGCAAGCTGTCATCTGTGAGGCATGCGCGATGTTTGTTTTTAATAAAGTTCATGTTGGAGAACACCTGCTCACATACATATGTGGATCCAAAGATCGACAGGACTCCAAGCGCATACTTTTTCATGTTTACATAAATGTCGGGCATAGCATTCCATGTTTCGAACACAAGTTTGTCCGGTTTTGGAAGGTTTTCAATATCACTCCATTTGTGATTCTGAGCAAGAACGGCCTTCTGACGGGCAACATCTTCAAGGTCTGCTGTCAAGCGTCTAAACTTGGACACCCATATGTCTTTGTCGGCTATGTCGGCCAGTTCCATCTCAAGATCAGGTTGACTCACACCTGCCAATGCAGTCGTATTCAGTAGGGAAGGATCGATGCTTAAGGGAGTGACCGGGAAGGATAATGTGTTTTTTTCCTCTCTGAACTCACAGAAGCGTTTCCCAAACGATGTTTGCATTGCGATGATTGCAGAATGTAAATACTCCGAAATTATCATGTCATGACCTTGTTTGAACTCTCTCAAATTGGGGAAGTGAGACAAAGTGCCTTTCTGTAAATCTCTGGCAAGCACTGTCAACTTGCGCTCGAATGCCAAAACATCCTCCAACATGTGCAGGGCTGTGCGTCCTTTCCCCTGAAGAGCTGTGTTCAGCGTGTTCAGGTGCGCTGTCATGTCTACCATGAAGTGTAGCTTTTCCAGCCACTCTGGCTGTTCCAGCTCAGGAAAGGTGAGCCCTTTGCTGCCCAGGAAAGTTTTCACTTCTTCCAGACACGCGACAAAGCGTTTCAGCACCTCCCCTTTGGACAGCCACCGGACTTTGTTGTGCAGCAGGAGATCAAAATATGCGCTTTCCATCTCGTCCAGTAAAAAACGGAATTGACGGTGATTTAAACTTTTTGCCATTATTTTATTGACAATCTGAATGACAACATCCATTACTTCTGTGCATTCCGGAGGAAATGTTTGAGCGCACAGTGCCTCTTGGTGCAAGATGCAGTGAAAAGTCAGCAGCTTTCTGTCCAGCGACTTCTGCAGTAAAGCCACAAATCCCTTGTGCGTTCCCGTCATATTCGGAGCCCCATCAGTAGCTACTGACACCAGATGGGTGGTCTTTATTCCTTTGGCTCTTAAACAATTCAAGACAGCCTCACAGATGTCCTCCCCCCGTGTTTGGTCTTTTAGAGGTATCAACTCAATCAGTTCTTCCTGTGGCCCGGCAGAGTTTACATACCGGCAGAACAACGCTATTTGTTCAATATCACCTTTGTCTTTAGACTCGTCACAGGCAATCGAGTAGGCCACAGCTGAATTGATGTCTTTAATTTGCTGTCTTGTGATGTCTTCTGCCATTTTTATGGTTCTGTCTTTGACAGTCTTTGCAGAGAGGGGCATATCCCTGATTTTCTGCACAATTTCACTCTTGTTTTTAAAGTCCGTGAATAGATGTTCTGAAATCTTAATGAAAGATTCTTTTATATATTCACCATCTGTAAACTGCTTCCCGTGCCTGACTATTTCCTGAGCGGCAATATAACTGGCGTATGTCGTTGATTTTCCAGACTTCATCCATTTCTGGAAATGATTTTTGCTCAGATCAACCTTCCGCATCAGTTCCGAAACGGCTTTTTTTCTCTCATCTCCATCCGGATATTTTTGAGCAAAGGCTGCATGTTTACTCTGGAAATGCCTTGCGACATTTGACTTTTTGTTGTTTGCTAGTTTCTCATTGCATATTAAGCATACCGGTAATCCAGTCTCGTCAACAGTGAAAGCAAATGAATCTGTCCACGTATCATTAAACGTTCTGTTTTCTTCAGTCACTTTTCTTTTTTTAGAATTCTCCATAGTTGGCTTACCTTGGATCGAAAAATTAAAGAAATCGCGCACTGGCGGGTGTCAGGTATTGGCAGTGGTGACGTATATTAATAGCGATAAAAACACGTTGTAGCGGTGTGCTCACGCAGTCAGTAAACTGCAGTCGAATAACTTTATTCGAACTAAACAGCCTTGCTTTTAAGCCTCCCTCAACCCAGCCCCCATGGACGCAGATGCTGCAAAAGACGCGTACTCACAAACCCCCGTAGGCTATCTCCCTTAGCCGGAATGCTGGCTAATTGTGAGCCGTTTCGGATGTGCCAGGAAATGTGTCGCCACACTTAGATTGTACAAGATCACCATAATCTTCAAATTTAGAATTACATTTCAAAAGCTAACAAACTAACATAAAATACATTTTAATTAAATACTGACCAATTATTTCCCAAAGCCACAGGGAGCCGCAGCACAGAGGTGAAAGAGCCACAAATGGCTCGGGAGCCGCAGGTTGCCGACCCCCGCCCTAGACTAACGCAGCCGGCCAAATCTGGAGATGACAAGGTAACCGCCCTCCCGTACAAGTACTGATTGAAACTTTTCACACTCCAAACGAGACTTAAGGCCTCTCTGTCGATCTGTGCATAATGTTTCTCTGCAGGGGTAAGGGAACATGATGCAAAGGCTATGGAGCATTCACTCCCATCACTCATAACATGAGACTTGACTGCACTTACACCATAAGGCAAGGCGTAACCGGCAAGCTTCACTGGATGATGTGGATCATAACGTGTGAGTACAGTCTCTGATGTCATCATTTCCTTTGTCTTTTGGAAAGCCATCTCATAATGCTATGTCCATTGCTATTTCTTCTGGATTTGTAGTAATGAGTTCAAAGGACACAGTACCTAGGTGTGACAGGAACCTGTTATACAAATTGATGAATCCTAAAAACCACACACAACTGTGACATGTACTTGAGGCGTCCGCCACTCCCTGAGTATTCTCAGCTCACTTGTGTAATCTTTGTGTATCAATGGTAAGTACTGCTTTGTTTCAAGAATTCACACATTCTGTGTTGTGCTTTGAGCTCATTATCTTCTCATCAGTGTTTGAGATTTTGGAGATGTTCCTTGCCATTCTTATCATCTAGTAACAATGATGTTATCCAGGTCACACTGAGTGCCTGGTCCATAGCCTTCTGCCAAGGTGCAGGTGCAGATGCTACTCCAAAAATAAGCCATCTCTGCATTCGTACTGCTGCGGTTAGTGAAACCCCGTTAAAGCACTGAAGTCCTTTGTGAGTGTTTATGGTGAGAAACACTTTGGACTCTTCTTCCATCTCTATCTGCAGGTAGACCTCAGCTAAGTCTACATTGCTTAGGTGTTTTCCTTCAGAAAGATTTGCAAAAATATCCTCTATCCTGGGCAGAGAGTATTCTTTTCGCTGAACACCTACACTCTGTCTGCCAGAGAAAGCAGGATCTTCCAGTAGCCACACATTTTAATTCCACGTCCCATTCCCATTCTGATATGTCTATCGATGGCCTCCTCTACTGTCAAGATGAAGCCACACTCAGGTTGGAGGAACAACACCCTATATTCTGTCTGGGTAGCCTCCAACCTGATGGCATAAACATTGATTTCTTTAACTTCCGTTAATGCTCCTCCTCCCCTTCTTACCCCATCCCTGATTTATTCATTTTCCCTCCCTTCCTTTTTTTCTCTCTCTCTGCCCATCACTCTTTGCCTGCTCTCCATCTCCCTCTGGTGCTCCCCTCCCCCTTTCTTTCTCCCTAGGCCTCCCGTCCCATGATTCTTTCCAGCTCTGCATCCGTTTTACCAATCACCTTTCCAGCTCTCAGCTTCACCCCACCCCCTCCTGTCTTCTCCTATCATTTCAGATTTCCCCCTCCCCCTCCTACTTTCAAATCTCTTACTATCTTTCCTTTCAGTTAGTCCTGACGAAGGGTCTCGGCCCAAAACATCGAATGTACTTCTTCCTATAGATGCTGCCTGGCCTGCTACGTTCCACCAGCATTTTGTGTGTGTTGCAGAGAGTATTGATTTACTTTCAGTACTGGGTTGATGGTGACCTTAAAATCACCACAGATTCTAGAAGACCCATTCTTCATGACTACTGGGACCCCTGGCAGGGCCCATGGGCTCCACTCAACTTTGGGAAGAATTCCTTCAGCCTCCATGTGATCCAGTTCTCTGGATGCTTTATCACAGATGGTATAAGGAACTGGATGGGGTTTTATAAAACTTGGATGTGACATTTTCATTTAACACTATTTTACCCTTGATATGCTTGAGTTTTCCAATGCCATTCTTGAACACTGCTCTAGCATCATCCAGTACCTTTCTTAATACATTTTCAGTTGACCTTATTACAGGGGATGTGGCATGCAAATAGTGGATGGATCTCCAATCAAGTTGTAGTTGTCTCAGCCAATCACAGCCCCCAAATGCTAGCCCATCTGGTTTTACCACATACAAGCTCAGTGCGGTTTGTTGGTTGTGGTATCTTACAGTTACAAATGTCATACCCAGAGTTTCTCCAGTATAAGTTCTTAGATGGATATCTGCAGGCTTCAGTTCAGTATCTTTTGAAACGTCATTCAAACTCATTTTGTGGAATGACTGAAACAGCTAAGCCACTGCCGAATTCCTTTCTTATTAAATTGCCATTCACTTCTGGTGTAAGCTTTATTGCTTGTCTATTGCTAGTTTTCACATTTAAATCTCAAAGCTACACAGCCCTGTGTCACTTTCACCATTATTAGATTGCTCATCAACACCATGCAGAGTAGTGCTCTTTTTGAAACTGCAATTAACTTTTTATCTTTTTCTCTTCCCTCAGCAGTCCATTTATTTTGTCTACCTGAGGTACTCTCTGTGTGCATGCTACTCCATTGCATTTTTTGCAAGTTTCTCTTTAAACCTGCATTTGTCTGAGCCCCTGCCACAACAGCATGATAATTTGTTTGGCATGTCAGTTTCTGTTGAGACATTGCAATTCTGTTCACACTCACTTTACTTCCAGACTGCAATTCAATTGCATCTCTGTTTGCTGTTTCCATTGATACAGCTATTTCAACTGTTCTTTTAAATGGGAGCTGTGCTTCAGTTAGGTGCTATTTTTGAGTGCTTCCACAAACTAAATGATCTCTCCGTGCATCATTAAGCCCATTACTGAACTGACAATGCTCAGACAATCTCTTCAATTAATGTGCAATGAAATGGACTCCCCTTCCTTTTAATTCCACTTATGAAACCTGAAGTGTTCTGCAATTAACAATGGTTTTGGTTCTAAATGTTCCTGTATTACTTTTAAGATATCAGCAAAGCTCATTTCAACTGGTTTGGTTGGAGCTGTCAAACTTCTTAGCAAACTGAATGCTTTCCCACCTAATGCATTCAGCAAAACAGGCAGCTGCTTTGCATTGACTATTTCATTTGCTTCAAAGTACTGCTCAATTTGCTCAGTATACTGTATATATTCTAGTTGTCTCTTATACAATCGAACATGTCTATCTTTCCAATGTAGCCAGCCATATCTGCTTCTTTTATTTATGATTATCACCCAGAACACGCTGTTTATGAACCCATGAATTCATCCATTTCCTGCCTTTTTTAAAAAAACTCTACCAATTCTGTCCCTACCTAAAGAAGCGCATGCTGCACTTTTTTTTTACTTGAATATTTCACTGAATTCTTTTTAACTCAAGCACTTCAATAGGTAGGTAGTTGTCTCAAGTTTGCTTAAAACTTTGTCGTCACCACCATTATGTTTTATAACTCTATAAATTAATTGAAAGAAAAATACAGGAGAACTGGGGATAAACGAGTACTTCTTAGTTTGATTTTTACTTTTAGCGAGGTGTGCAAGTATGTTGTGGTGGCAAGATGACATATGCCATTTACATACTTTTATGTATAACCCATAAATAAAGAATGCTTAACCAAACTATATATATATACAATATTAGTCAAATATTACTGAATTATTAACTACACAACACTCTCATTTAAGCCAGATGAGAATCTTTACTTCTGGCATTGTGAAACTCTCTCCAGTTCTTACAGCTGCAATAGATTTTTGCTCTGTAGGGGAGTCAGTGGTAATGGGAAACAGGCCAGAAAGTGAAGTTCTGTCTAAGAACTAAACAGCTAGCATTTTATTGAATGATGCAGCAGACCTCAGGGACCACATGGGCAACTCCTGCTGCTTTTTGGCATGTTCTTATAATTTTTAAAAAATGTGGCTATCGTGCCATACCTTTCAAAGATGTCATTAGGTGGCTCCCTTCCAGATTTAAACAAAAACACAGATAATAAAACTAATGGCAGAAATATACACTCGGATGCTAATTAACCAAAGTCAAGGATAAAAAAAGTCAATGGCACTGAGCCAGCAGCAGAATGTCAAGTCAAATTCTTCAATATTTGTAAGCTGCAACCCAAAATCTTTACACTAAAAGCATTTAACATCCATACCAAATGTTTCTTCCCATGAATTTCAAAAGATACTTCATGCAAAAAAAAGCAAATAATCTGAAAATAGTACAAGAGATAAAAATTACAACGTTCCGCCAAGGATTTTTTTGTATCCATAACATTAACCATTTGATAGCAGAAATAAAATTTCCCTAATGGTCCAATACTTCAATGTGGAAGATGGAAAGGAGATGGAAATTTTACTTGCATCCACTATGGCTATTCTAAGCTTCCCCAGAGAAGTTTTGGATGTCCAAGAAATGCTTGAAACAACCTTAACTTTTCACCTGGTTGAATCAAATTACAATATGTGAATTTACACTGGGAATAAACATAGTCTGAGGCATAAATTACAAAAAAAAAAATCCAAAAGCAGTCTTTGACTCAATAACACTGGATCAATAGACACAATGGTAAAAGAGACACTTTAAAATATAAGTAGCTATGTCTGCGGGGTGAATAAAATAAAGTCAAATATATTTTAAATAAATCTTCTCATTATCACAAAATATTAGTTAAACAAATCTTTTGGTGAAAGTAATGTTTGCACATTTTATTAGGCATTCAACTGATTACTTCTATCAATGAAATAACCTATCAGAAACATGAAGAACAAACCATTCAACCACTGGAACTGTTCAAAGAGGGCACAGCTAGACCATGACCTCGCTCCACTGTGATGTCCTTTGACAATTGTGAAAGAGCATCAGAGTCTCCACCTTAGGTGTGAACAACAAGGAGATTTAATATTATGGGACACCCTTATAAATAAAATAAGGTGGTACATTCTCTAAGTGGTATCAAACCCTTTCTTCCTTTAAGGTATCTGTACTCATGGAAGGAAAGTACGATTTTGCACATCCAATTCTAAAGCACGTTCTTTGTGAGTGGAAATTCTATGTGGTTACAGGGTGTGTAATCTTACTCTTATATCCTCTGGACATTATTGCAGGAGGCCATTCTGTGATATAAAAAACAGGTCCAAAGACTTAGAAAGTAGGAGCAGAATTAGTCTATTCTGCCAATCGTGTCTGCTCCGCCATTTGATCATTGCAGATTTATTTTCATTGTCAGCCCCATTCTTCTGCTTTCTCCCCATGACCTTTGAAGGGGAAAACTTCACTCACTCCATCACTGAACTGATCTGACTCACTTTTAAGGACTCTACAACTCATGTCCTTGATATTTATTGCTTTTTTTTATTTGCACAGTTTCTTGTCTTTTGCACATTGGTTTTTTGCCCTTCTTTGTGGTACACAGTTTTTCATGGATTCTCTTGCATTTCTTTGTATTTACTGTGATTGCCCACAAGAAAATTAATTTCAGGGTAGTATATGATGACATGCATGTACAAATGTACTTGAAAATAATCAAACTCAAAATATATAAAATGACCAGGCCTCCACAGCCATCTGCGTCAATAAATTTCACAAATTCACCCCTATCTAGCCAAAAGACCTCCTTATCTCTGTTCTCAAGGGACGTTCCTCTATTCAGAGGCTGTGCTCTCCGGTTCTAGATTCTCTCACTATTGGAAACTTTCTCCCAATGTCCAGTAGATTTCAATGAGGGCCACGCTCAATCTTCTAAACTCCAGTGAGTTCAGGCCGGAGTCATCACACGCTCCTCATATGTCCTTCCAGGCTACTGCAGGGTTCTGTTCCTGTAACCTATTTGCAACCTGGGCTATTTGCAAGTTGGAAATGCAGCTGCAAACTACATTCCCAGGCAGCAGAAGATGCCTGCAGCTGGCAGATCTATCCCACCGGTTTCCCAAATGCCCATCCATGTAGGCACAGGTTGTACTTAAATCAAGCGTTCATAACCTGGGGAGGATGTCTACTTTTACTTCCTTTGTTTGCACAGTATGATTAACATCCTGCCCAATTAAAATGTTCAATATTTGTTTAAAGAACAAAATCTTGAGATTAGAGCTGTGGCAATGGATATTGATTCATACTGTATATATTAAATCTAAGATCTTGCAACAAGTTTATCAGAGGCATTTTTCACAAAGAAATTGCAGCAGAAGAAAGCTACCAGAGATAAATTAGTCATGTTCTTTCTATATGCATGGAATCATTTATAATTAGATTATGAAACAAGGCCAATGAGAGCACGGAACAACAGGAGAGGTTAATCTGCTAATGGGGGAATGCAGGATACCGAGTTTAGAGCACGCGGGAGTTCCACTTGCCACCTGGAACTGGAAATAAGAGCTGGTCACACAATACACCCACTTATATTGTCCTGAAGAACAACTTGAATCTGCCATATGTGCCTGCGGCTAAAAGCAGCACATAAGCCCCATCTGAAAAAATTGCTATCGGTTTTGACAGGCAGTTGGCAGCCGACAGTTTAAAGCTCACTAATCCATAAAAAAACAATTCCATTAAAGTAATTATCTTTGGAGTACCCTGCAGTGTAATGAACAATCTTCTGTGCCCTCACCCTCAAGATGGATGTACTGGAGGATTCTACAAAGATTAAAGCAGTGGCAATATATTTATACAAGAGAAAAAATGAACAGAATTAATAATTCAAAGTAATGAGAATTATTACTCGTATTTATGTAATGTATCTAATGTACAAAACAACACAACAGCATAGTTAGAGTCATTAAATAGTCATTAATGGAATGAATAATAGGTAATCCTAATCTTGGTGTACAACAAGCATTTTGGGTTGGACACAATTTAATGACAAGAGAGATGATGAGAAGTTGAAGGTGAATAACAATTTGTACTTTTGTAGCAACCCTAACATTATGAGATGGTTGATAGTACAATGGATAGGGGTTATTTTATGCTCTTTCATTATAGACATTTGGCAAAAACAGTATGGTGTGATGGTGCCTGAGGTGCTACAGTCAGCCATGGCAGTAGCTATCTAAACCTTTAGTAAACCAATATCTAATTGAACCTTTGGTAAACAAAACTTCTTTTATCATTCTGCCCCTTGGACTTGGAAGGACAAGATTGGAGGAGGAACAGCTAAGGTGGGAGAGATTAAAGATTTTACTGCAAACTGGAACTGAAAGAAGAATTGAATCAAAAACTATACTTCCTTGCTGTTATTTGACTGGGAATGTTTAACATATTAACAGCTAAAATTAGCCCTTGTTGGTCACATTGTGTAGACCTATCAGATCTAAATGGGATAGATTTGGAATAGATATAGCAGCTATAAACCAGGCATCAATGAAGACCAACAGAAAATTATCAGCAATCTATCACAATCTAACCTCACACCCTGACATATCTTTTGCTCCATTGTTACCTTCAAACCAGTCAACCATTCCTTGTTCAGTGAAGAACAGAACTGAGTATGCTAACAACATCTACAGATGTACAGAGACAAAGGCCACCCTGGTGAATCTAAACTAAAGGACTACAAAAATCCCCTTCAGTGGAAATCACTCATAATATAATCAGATCAAAGGTTTGTACTCCTGTTGTGTTAACAATGATGAAAGATAATATGACTGCAAAGGAGAGGAAGATCTCCATTCTAAGCAAAGCACAACATGGCACAGCACTTAAACACAAAGGGAAAGAGTGATGTGTTTGCAGTGATCTTCAGCCAAGGACTTTGGTTATTTTTTCCATTATTTATTCATTTTCTGCATGTGGGCATCGTGACAAACCCAGCATTTAATGCCCACCATGAGCCACGTCCTTAAGCTGATGGACCCCTTCTGATAATGGCAGTTCCACAGAGCTGTTGACTAGGGACTTTCAGGAGATTACCTTGGTCCTCCTGTGAATTTACCAAAGTCAGCCTCCAGCCAGTTTAATTCACTCTGCAACAAGGTATCACTGAGTTCACAGGATGCAGCGAAGGCTGAATGTTCCATTCTTGATAATAGTGCAGAAGTGCGGAAACAGACTTGCCCATCTCTATTCAATCTCAGAGCAGCCACAATCTATCCATGTACCTGACAATCTGGGGGATTTTCCATGCACCACAAAAGGAAAACCCAGCACAAATCCAGTCATTTGCCATGCTAGCCTCTTCCTCATAATCAATACTAAAGAGATGGAAGGAATCACTGGTGATGCAAACAAATGACGCTAATTCCCCAGTAATTGCACAGTGACAGTCAGTGAAATTTTGTCAGGAAGACCTAGGATCAGACCATTCTACTCTTTTCACAATCTTAGTCTAACCATAGTCTGACCATCAAGGGAGCCGATGGCCATGTGACATTATGAAGCTCTAGCAAAACTAAAACTTAGCAGAATCAGGGTAAACTATCCATCAGTTAGTGAGATACCTTATACAAGACACAGATATGGTTATTGGAGCTTAATCGTCATAGCTTGTAATCTGTTTATAATCCCCTCATCAGTTTCTAGGCTTAGCTGTATTCACTTTATAACCAATGATCTTTCTCCATTACAAGTTCAGAAGGAAAGATGATTGTTGACGATTACACAATGATGAACTATATCCACAACTTCACCGATTATTGTACAGTTCACGGCTGCATGCACCAAAACTGAGATCAGCTTCACATTTTGGTCATTCAGCATGCATCACCACACAAATGCCTTACAATTGTTTCTTGGAATAATCTAATCACCTCCTCTCAACATTTAATGGGATGATAACATCTGCATCCCCACCATCTACATTGTGCGTATTCACTATGTATATGCAACTTAACTGAACAGGCCAAGTAACTGCAACACACACAAATTTTCTGGAGGAACTCAGCAGGCCAGGCAGCATCTATGGAAAACAGTACAGTCAACATTTTGGGCCGAGACTGTTCGGCAGGACAACCGAAGGGTTTCAACCCGAAACGTCAACTGTACTTTCTTTCCATAGATGCTGGCCTGCTGAGTTCCTCCAGCATTTTGTGTGTCACTTGGATTTGCAGCATCTGCAGATTTTCTCTTGTTTGTGGTTTGATGCCAAGTAAATGTTAATCTTATAGCAGCAGAACAGGGAGTGAGTAGCTCATCTTCCTTCCAGTGCCTTGAGGTCTGTGCATTAACTTCAAGATATAAATCAGAGAGATAGAATGCTCATGATTTACCTGAATGCTTGACAACGTCCAGTATTAAACAGTTTGCCTGATTGGGTCCACATTTGTCACCTTAAACACTCATTCCCAATAACAATGTGGGAGTAGTTTCACCTCACAGACTACAGATAACACAGCACTAACAGCACAAGGGGTATTAATGCTAATCTTGCCCTTAATGCCCATATCCTGTCTATGGATCAGAATTTGTCCATCTAAGGAAATACAGTGGGGTGGTTTCCACTCATCATCCAAAGGGATAAAGCCAAGAACATTTTAATATATGAACGGTTAATTTTTAGATGATAAATCCTCTCTCAGTTACCTTAATGGTCACAATAATCTGTTTATAGATTGATAATTCTGTTGAACAAGCAGATGGAGACTTCTCATTGAATCACATCCAATGCAATTTAATATTTTCATGGGCAGCCGAACTGCCTGCCTGAGTCCACACAAGCTTCTTGCACTGATGCAAATCATAGTGCTATGAAGGACATAGGACCCTGATGTCATATCAAAAGCAGAATGCGCTCAATATAATCTGTCCATTCATCAGAAGAAGCCCCAATATTAAAGGCAAACCTCATCAGCAGGGCTGTTCACAATGCAACATGAACTAATTCAATATTATTTGCTTCTGTTAGTGGGCAAAAGAGTCCATGTCGCTGCTGGATTCAAAAATGGCCAGGTAATAAGGAATGGGAAGCAGGTGGGATGGAAGAAGATACCAGCTCAGCACAATGGAACCAAGATTGGAGGTAATAACACTGCATATTAAACAGAACTCAGGTGCCGTCACAAGGAAGGCATCTTTACTTTCTTCGAGGTTTGTCACTTAACATCAAAAAAGCTTCTGTAAATGTGTTGAAATTATCCTGACAGATTGTATCATAATCTGGTACAGCAAGATGAATGCACAAGAATACAAGAAGCAGCCAAGAGTCGTAGACTCAGCCCAAGAGATCACAGGCGTATCCTTCAAATCATCGACAGCGTCCAAGGGAGGCACTGCCTCAAGAAGGCAAAATCCATCATCATAGAACCCTGCAATCTGGCCATTCCCGATTCTCACAGCAGTATGGAAGCCTGAAGTCCTACACACCAAATTCAAGAACAACTATTTCTCTTCAATCGTTCAGTTCTTGAATTGCCTTGTTCAAACCTAATCACTACCTCAATATAGTAAAACCATGACCATTTTGCTGTAAAATAAACTTACTATTTTTGTCTTGTGTTCTTTTTTGTAAAAAGTGTGCATAATTTATATCTAATTTAAGGTTTTCTTGTTAAAGTTGCTTTTATGATGCTATGTGCCTGTGATGCTGCTGTAAGTACGTTTTTTATTGCACCTGTACATACATTTACTTACACAGATGATTCAACTTTGACCTTGAGAAGAATTGGCCATTGAGTCTCCTGAAGCTTTTCCATTATTTCAGTTAAGTAGTTCCTTCATTAGAGATGGAGACCCAAGCTTCAAGTGTAATCTCCACAAAGCTCTAAGCAATTGCAGCAAGATTTCCTGTTGTATTTCAACCATTTTGCAAAGGAACTGAAAATAACATTTGCTTCTTGGTCAGTGCTTTACGTGAACTTGTAACTATCCAACTGATTATTCTGTATAGGAGCACATAGATACCAATGTTTAATAGTTTCTCACTATAAAGAATTTGTTGTACATTATTGTCCTAACAAACTTACATTTTATTAAAAAAAAAACTAACCCTGTTTTCTCCCTACAGATGATGTGCTTAGCATTTCCAGTTTTTCTATCACAATTCTGGCATCTGCTGCTTTTTGCTTTTCCAATTTGTTAAGTGATATTGACTCAGCTTGCTTATATTTTGGCTTTCTAATTTCTTTGTTATTAATTCGGTAATTACAGATTGCATCTGCAATCCTCTAACTGATACTTAAGCAACCATCCCTTCCCTTCTCCCTCTCTCCCCGACCACCTTCCCTTTTCTAAGCAGTAGTGATATCTTTCAATCCCTTGAGACCACTTCAAAATATAGGGAATTTTGGAGAACTAATATCAATACTTCTACACTTTCAGTTCTAGGGATTTACTAATTTTAAGTCCACTTAATTTCAGAGACAATTTTTAACTAATATTGTTTTAAGTTTTCTCACTATCATTGGACCAATGCTTCTTTTTCCAATGTTAATTTTTGCTCTGTCATTCCCTTTTTATCAATATATAGAAGCTCACTCAATATCTTTAACATCTCTTCACACTTCATTTTATTTTCTATTTGTTTTCCCTTCATTAAATTTAGTGCTCCTTTGGGGTTTCTAACTCTTTCCCAAAAGTCAGGATTACTACTCTTCTTGGCACCAGCATGCTCCTTACTTAAACACCCTCTTTTAGCTAGCAAAGATGGATCACATTTCCAAAATTTTTCCCCCAGAGTCTAGAAACAATGAAAGATATGAAATATTTAACCATATATTTTGATCAAGAACCCCAATCATTCTCCCTTCATAATTACTCAAAGCTGAATTTTGAGCTTTCGACTGAAAATAAAATTCAGTTACATTATCATTAACTTTCCCAAGAGCATTGCTTATAGAGAACAACCAATAAATTTTACACAAGTGAAGAACTAAAATAGTTTCTATCCAGATTAGTTGCGTGATGTTTTGATCTTGAAAGTAAACTCATGTACACTCCGTGAACTGATCATTCAAATAACTTTTACCAATTTAACTCTCCTGTCTATTTAAAGATAAAGTCTCCTGTGATTAATATATTACCTTTGTTACAGGCTGACATTTTCTGGTTCATGATCTGTCCATCAGAATACCTACCAAGGACACAGATAAACTGTAGTGGTTGCTTTTTGTCATTTATCATCTCTTATTTCCACACAAGTTGATTTTGCTTTCTGATCTTTTAAGTACGATCATGCCTTATTACTGGCCAAACGTTCACTATGAGTGCTACTCTGACTCTCCGTTTCTTCTCTCCTTCTGAAACAGAAGATAACTGGGAATATTATCCCAACCTTGGTCACAATTTAAGTGCATCTCCGCTATTTATATTTGTGTCAGTAATTTGTCTCCTTGTTAGATATTTTGTAAAGTCAGTGTTTTGTATAATCAGCATCTTCAATTGAACTATTTACCTTTTTTTCCCAATTTGACTTTACATGTATCACTACTTTTAAACAAACTATCCACTCCTGAATTCCACATACCAAAATTGCTTTAGCCCTGACATTTCCCTACATATTTTAAACATTTCTTCGGCTGACCTCTGCCTCCTTCATTGAGATTAGAGCCTCTCACTGTGATTCATAATGGAGTCCATTCCCACGGAAAGCTCCTTCTTTCTCCAGGGAATATGTGTATACTGTCCTCTCAGCCCAACGCTACATGAAGCCAAGCATCTCACCAACTGATCTGTATGACACCATGCCAATATTCATGAGGGTCATGTGATAACTATCCATAGGGTGGCCATGACAGCACTCAACAGCAACATATGCCCACATATACAACCCTGAGGTTCATTTTCTTGCGGGCATTCTCAATAAATCTATAGAAAAATAACCATAACAGAATCAATGAAAGACTAGAGCGTTCAACTAGAGCGTTCAACCAAAGCGCAGAAGACAACAGACTGTGCAAACACACACAGAAGAGGGAGCTACTCTGTTTGACAGTGACCTCTGCTATGCCATAGAGAACAAGAGGCAGCTGCAAAAGGAGAGAATGAACAGCCTAACGATCCAACCACGAGCTACAGCTACCACCTACTCATGTCTACACTGCAGCAGAATATGTAGATCCTACAGTCGCTACAGCAACCCGAGGACCCACCAGTAGAGCGGAACATCTTACTCGACTTGAGTGATAACACTTCTATACTGTTGTCTTCCACATGAACCATGACAGCTGCATCCTTTATTTCCTCTCTGTCCTTTTCCAGCTGGAAGAAAGCTTTATTATTTCTAATAATGAAGCAAACACAACCTCAAACTTTGACTTTGTCACTGTGTTCCATTTTATAGTGATATATAATGAATATGCAATAAATAATACAGATCCAACAGGAACCATGGTACTTGGGTCCAATTGCATTGCATTCCTTGTTAGCACTACCAAGGAGTCACAAGAAACTCAGTCTGACTTACATCTTCACTACGTTCTGGGTCTGCAGCCTTATTCACAGTCACATCCTCCTATCCCTTCGTTAAATCTAGACTGTTATAAGGGTGGAGTTACTCTAGGTTCCAATAAGTAAACTAAAAGCCACTTTATTCTTTCTTCCACCAGTGGGATGGGGCTTTATACTGGAAGTCACAGCTCCCACAACCTGTCACTACAGACACACTTCAGCTGAAAAATAACTTGAATATTAGCACCAAGCTACAACATCTCCATTTGCAATAAGCATTAGGATTTGTTTGCAGGCGCACTGTTCCCCCAAAGGCTATCTCATGCACCAAGTAAATCTTCCAAATTAATTTCCTTCATATCACTGATTAACTCAGAAAATCTCTACTGAATAAACAAGATTAACACACTCATGGAGGAGGTAATTTATAAAAATACTCAGTTTTGGGGACCAGTTTTGTTTATAATTGCATGGAGAATTCTAACCTTCATAAAGATATTTGGTAAAAGTACAAATTCTCCATGATAGTAACTAATACAAATGATTAATGGTGAATCTATTAGTAGTTATTTGTCAAACTCATTACAATATTTGAGAAAGACATAGATAGGGTAGGCAGTCAGAATTTTTTTCTTAGTGTAGAAACATCAAGAAACACATAAATGCTGGAGGAATTCGGCAGGTTAGGCAACATGTGTGGAAGTTCAGGCCAAGATATTTAATATTCATCAAACCCTGTTTAGTCTTTGAAGTAATACGATATTATAATTTTAAGTGTTAAGAGTATATGAAGTAATATTACCAAATACTGTGCATCGAGAAGTTTTGTCAAAATAACTTGATGAATTTGATAACAATATAGAGCAGTGAATATTTATTAGAAAGGTGCTAGAACGTTACAAGTACAAGGCAGGGAAAATTACAGTTACTGAACTGAAATTCTCCAAGAAAGGATCTAACTAATCTTAAGAACAACTTTCCTTGACAGTAGATTTTTTTAAACCATAAGCTGAAAGGCAGGGAGGACCATGCTCGACCTGGCCCACTACCCCACCTTACACCTTTCAGCTCTCAATACCTTTGGAGAGTTTAATTCAACTGTCACCCTGTTGGGCATGGCATCTAGATATTTCATTCTGAGGCCATTTTCCCAGCACCACACTGATGACCTTTGACAGCTTGTGCTGTTAAAGGTTCATTTTGCTGCTTTTATGTATATGCTCATGACAATCAGAAGCATTTGAAAATAGCTTCTGACTATCAGCACCATTTGGCCTATTACTGACAAAAACAAACACACTGAGAATTATCATTAAAGTGGTAAAAATCAAATATTGATGTATGGTCCTTTTCCAACATGGAATCCCTCGACTGGTGATAAGGATACAGTGTAGGTAGGAACACTACACATCCTTTAAAAAGAATTTCATCTGAAAGACTATAAAATGAAAAAGAATTGCATCAGATAGACCACTTGAAATGCCTGCAGAGCAGATACACAAAAGAATGAATAACCTCCTTCTGGTGTGACCTAAACCAGAACAAATTACTTCATCTAAAACTCAACAGGAATCTCATTTGAAATACGTACCCCTTCCATTTGTACAGAACATCTCATTTCAATTTATTTGGCTGCACACAGAACACAAAAGGCTGTTGCATTTCTTTCATTGGGCAACCGAGAACAAATAGATATTTACTCAGTGTAGGAAATCTACATGCCACATCGGCTGTGCAAAACACTTTCTTTTCCTATTGCAACAAAATGTACAGCATGTCACACGGAAGCCTGAGCATATCTGATGATCTTTGAGATCATCAAGGTTTTGTTAAGAATTTTGTAGACCTAATTCTTTGACTTTTTTATTTAATTTATTGACTTTTAAAGACTTAATTTGCAGATTTGACTTACTAAAGTTCCCTTATAGAAATCAGTTGAACTCTTAACAAGTAATGAACAGCTTTCAAAGAGCAAAACAAGCCTTCACTAGTCCTTGAATAAAACTTGTATAGCTGATGGCATGCTAAATCAATAAAAGAGGGGCTATAGTTAAATATTCCAAGTGAGATCAGTGTGATCTTTTCATCTCAAGTTATTTGGTACACAAATTGAGCACAACCTTTAACTCTCAGGAAATGTCTTCATTAAAATTCTATAAATTGCACTTTCAAATAACCAATGACATCAAGGCGAAAATTAGTGTCAACAATGCAAGCACACTATTAAAATATCCATAATCTACAGAATCCAAAAATACTTTGAACCAGGTTTATAAATTTCAGGGTTAAGGATTCTCACAATGAAAGTTACTAAAATTCCACATATGAGACACTTGAAATTAGATCAATGACTTCAGTGGTAAATGAGATGGTAAATTAGCCAGAAAAACTAGAGCAAAGTACACTGTCAGTGACAAAAGGTATGGAGTCTGCAAAACTCTTTTAAGATACTTTAATTATTCACAGCATTCTTATAAAGGACAACTAAAAATATTCTGACATTTAATTACATTGAGCGAAAGATCAGATGTAGAGATTAGCAATGTTCAGCAGACCTAAGCCACAAAATAAGAAGGGCAGATAAACAGCAGATGGATTATAATCTAATTAAATAAAGGTCCTGTATATTACAGAAGATAAGGTGAAATGAATGAACACATTGCAAGACTTGAGAAAAGCTTTAAATGAGGTTTTCCATGACCAGGAGTAACTTAAAAATGTATATATTTAAAACAATGGTTGGGAAAATGACAAATATAAATAATTCTCAGTGCAGGAAGTAAATCCAGATTCCCGTTCGCCTTAGAAACTGTACTTGGCCAGAAAATTTATCAGTATGCATGTTAATTGACCTTCATTAGTGCAATAATTAAATCATGGAACAGCAGATTAATTCATTATTACATCACTACTCTGCATGGCTTGCTTATAGTTTAATCTTACAAAAATCTGTCGGACAATACCAGATAACTAGTTCTCAGAGCTTTAGGTCTGAGATTTGCATTTAGCTCCAGCCCAATAATGAAACGAATATCCATATTAAGTATAAATTTCCTAATTTCATATGGCTCTTTTATGCTCAACATGGCATACTGAACACAAAAGATTCTTATGAAATTTGTAGATCAACAGTGAAGTCTTTGTTGGATAGCTATGAGAAGTAGGTCCAGAATTATAGCACTGAGTTGAAGACAGATTAAAGTATGCAAAATATGAACTGCTACCTTATCCAAGCACAGCTGAAATAATTATAGTTGTTTCAGCCAGACCCACAACGGAGAAAATATCTTATGTGTCCAGAACTGAGCATGTCCTATTGTATGATACTATTTAATGAAGTACAGTATTCAAAAGAAAAATAGTAACCAATAAAAATGCCTAACATTTAAACTCGGGAGCCACTGTTTAAAAAGAATATGAAGAAGTTTGCCTTTTTTGCAATTGATTTTAACATGCCACAGATAACCCTTTTTCTAAACATTGGTTGGCCCAAACTTTGCTAGTCTTCCTCGGCATTGTCATGAGATCATTTATGATCACCTCACACAGTACCCCATTTTAATGCCCTATCCAAAGGACAAGAGAACAACAACCAAGGCAGCACTCCCTCAATACTGCAGAGGACAGTAATCCTAGAGTTTGTGCTCAATCTTTTACTGGGGCTCAGATCTATAAGCCTATTACTCAAAGAGAAGACAGTTAACACTGAGATGTTGCCATTATTTTCATACAATATGCCCCATCCAGAATAATGTGGCATCTGAAATGATGAATTTCACTCTGTTCTTCCATGCAGTAAGTTTATGTAATGTTGATTATCTGTACCAAATGCTGAACATCCTTAGGAGTTACAGAGGGTAATCAGTGCCTTATAGAAGATACAAGATCAGGTCAGACCTTTCCACTTTCCTTCCCCTCTTGATCTGTCAGTTCTCTACACCCCACTTTGGCCTTCTCCGACCAACTGCTGCAGCTCATCCTGTATCCCCCAAAAGATCCATGGACATCGCTGGACTATGGCTGTTCAAAGTGAAGGAGGAAATACTGGGGTGGCATTGAGAACTTTAGGTCCATTCACTGGGAACAACATGAGTGAGCTTAAGCAGGGGAAGGAATGTACCATTTCCCAAATATAATTCTAGTGACCTCCGACCCCCACCCTTCCATCAAACACCACTTGCCCTATCGCCACACCCCTGTGATGGAGTCTGTGGCCACCACAGAAGACAAGAAGACACCACAGAAGACAAGGAGTCATCGTTGAGTCAAAGCTAATCCCATCAGCATCATGCTGTAAAGCCGAGCCAGCCTACAGACAATTACTGCGAAACTAGAGAAGATGGAGTTGGGGGAGAGCACATTATCTAACAGGTCAAGTCATGTGTGCAGGGAGTTTCTAGTTTTAAAACCCCAAATTTGTTTAAACAATGCAAGAAATGAAGATGTCCCTAATGCATTATATGTCCAGAGAAAGCTGAAATCTGAAGGGTTTGGCTGTTTTTTCCTAAAAAATGGACATTGAAAGCCAACCTTTACACCAAACAAGTAACATGCCTGTGATCAAATTGATCACCATAGAGATTTTCTGCTAATTGTATTCATTTGCAGCCTTTGAGAACATACATTTCTCTTTAGGAATAAGGACCCCTACAGGCTACTTTTAAATGCAAGTACATTTTATTTACTGAGAAACTGACAGACCTATAACCAATAAAACTAGAACACAATTCTCTATAGTTTCTTTAGTGCTGTAGCGATGTACTACATACAGAGCTAGAGACGACACGCAGTCAGTAAGTCGTTTCGAGACTAGTTTATTCAAACTTCGTGGCGCTGGCATTTAATCCCTAGCGCCCTTCCTCTCCAGGTGGAAATGACATCAGAGGTGCATTACCAAAGTCTCTCCCCACGCGCTGGCTATCTGTGAGCCGGTTCGCTTGCGCAGAAAGTGGACTGCCACAGTTCCACTTTTGTTTAGTTAATACCAAAGCAGTCCTAGGAAAGAGTTTCCAATATTTTTGTAATGAATCTATTTTCAGTTGCACCAGTTATCACCCAAATTTATCAAAGGGATATTGGTTAATAGATGCAAAGTAGATTCTTAAACACTGCCTGTTCACTAGATTGTTAAAAGTTTTGATATTGCACATTCAAAAATACTTGATGGAAGAATGATCCACCACTTCTGAGCACGATCTGAGTCCAGATAGCTATATTTAAACAAAGCTGATTATAATTTCCCTTCTTCTCCAATTACTAATTTTTTGGAATCAGGCCCAATCATTCATGGTGGTATTGGATGAGGTGCATGGTGTGTACCTATAATTGATGTATCAATTTGTTAAACCTGTGAAATGGGACTGAGTGTGTACTAAACAAACAAAATCAACCTGCCTGCGATCTCCCAATCAATTATGAGATAAATACTCTCTAGTCCTATCACATTTTTGTGACTGATGGTTGACAATTAAGCAGCCAGTAGGAGGGGGCAGTTGCAGGAGAATCTCCATCAAGTAGTGGATGTGGCCCAGTCCATCATGAGTAAAGCCCTCCCCACCACTGAGCACATCAGCATAGAGCGCTGTCGCAGGCAAGCAGCATCCATCATCAAGTACTCCCACTGTCCAGGTCACACTCTCTTTTGACTGCTGCCATCAGGAAGAAGGTATAGGAGCCTCAGGTCCCACACCACCTGGGTCAGGAACAGCTACATATTACCCCTCAGCCATCAGGCTCTTGAACCAGAGGGGATAACTTAATTTCACTCACCCCATCACTGAACTGACTCATTTTCAAGGACTTTTCATCTCATGTTCTTTCTATCTATAATGCTGATAAAAAGTATTCACAACCCTCCTGCTTCTTAGAGCTTTTCATGTTTTATTGTTTTACAACATTAAATCACGGTGGATTTAATTTGGCTTTTTTTACACTGATTAACAGTGACTCTTTCGTGTCAAAGTGAAAATGGATCTCTACAAAATTATCTGAATTAAATGCAAATATAAAACACAAAATAATTGATTTCATAAGTATTCATTCCCTTTAATATGACACACCAAATCATCACTGGTGCAGCCAGTTGGTTTTAGAAGTCATGTCATTAGTTAAATGGAGATCACCTGTGTGCAGTCAAAGTGTTTCAATTGATTGTAGTAAAAATGCAGTTATAGTTGGAAGGTCTAATTGCTGGTGAGTCAGTATCCTAGCAAAAACTACACTATGAAGACAAACAGACACTCCGAGCAACTCTGTGAAAAGATTATTGAAAAGGACAAGTCAGGAGATAGATACAAGAAAATTTTGAAGTCACTGAATATCCCTTGGATATCCCAGTTCAGCCAATCACCAAGAATGGAAAGAATATGGCACAGCTGTAAATCTGCCTAGAGTTGGTCGTCCTCAAAAACTGAGTGAGTGATTGTGCGAGAAGGAGACTAGTGAGGGAGTGCACCTAGTGACCTGGAGGAGTTACAGGCTTCAGTGGCTGAAATGGGAGAGACTGCAGATACAACTGTTGCCTGGGTGCTTCGCCAGTCACAGCTTTATAGGAGATTAACAAAGAGAAAGGCAGTGTTGGAGGAGAAAACTAACATGAGATCTCAGCTAGAGTTTACCAGAGGGCATGTGGGAGACTCTGAAGTCAGCTGGAAGAAGGTCCTATGGTCTGATGAAACCAAATTTGTGCTTTTTGGCCATCACACTAAATGCTATGTTTGGTGTAAGACAAGCACTGCATACCATCAAAAACACCTCAATCCAGACCTCAAACCAATTGAGAATTTGTAGCTGGATTTGAAAAGGGCTGTTCACTCATGACCCCCATGCTGACAGAGCTTGAGCAGTTTTGTAAAGAAGAGTGTCCAGAGGTGCAAAGCTGATAGAGACCTATCCACACAGACTCAAAGCTGTAATAGATCCAAGGGTGCATCTACTAAATATTGACTTGAAGGGGGAAAATATTTATGCAATCAATAACTTTGTGTTTTATAGTTGTAATTAATTTGGATCATTTTGTAGAGATTTGTTTTCACTTTGACGTGAAAGAGTCTTTATCTGTGATCAATGTCAAAAAAAGCCAAATTAAATCCACTGTAATTCAGCATATTGTAAAACAATAAAACATGAAAACTTCCAAGGGAGCTGACTACATCTTATAGATCAGAGGTCCAATCTCGGCAAGTCCAATGGAGGCTGACGGCCCTGTGCTGGGGGCTGGAGGACTGTCTGTGTATGTGAGTGCTGGGTGGATGGATAGAGGAAGCAAAGGGGCTTGTCTAGCTGTTGTTGTTTTGTTACTGTTCTTCTGCTGAACATTACAGACATTCTATGTTGGTGCAGGAATGTTTGGCGGCACTTGCGGGCTGCCCCAGCACAGAAGGGTAGGGGAAGGAAGAGGATGGTAGCAGTGATAGGGGACTCTATAGTTTGGGGGTCAGACATGTGATTTTGTGGACACAGGAAAGAAACATGGATGATAGTTTGCCTCCCAGGTGCCAGGGTCCGGGATGTTTCTGATCACGTCCACAATATCCTGAAATGGGAAGATGAACAGCCAGAGGTTGTGGTACATATCAGTACCAATGGCATAGGTAGGAAAAGAGAAACAGACTACAAAGAGTTGGGAAAGAATCTGAGAAGCAGGACCTCGAAGTTAGTAATCTTGGGATTTCTGCCTGTTCCATGCAACAGTGAGTATAGGAATAGAGTGAGGTGGAGAATAAATGTGTGGCTGAGGGATTGGAGCAGAGAGCAGGGATTCAGATTTCTGAATCATTGGGACCTCTTCTGGAGCAGCTGTGACCTGTACAAAAAGGACAGGGTGCACTGGAATCCAAGGGGTACCAATATTCTGGCAGGGAGGTTTGCTAAGGCTATCGGGGAGAGTTTAAACTAGAATTGCTGGGGGGGGGGGGGCGGGAACCAAACTGAAGAGAGAGAGGAAGAAGCAGATGGCTCACAAATCGAGAACTTGGAGACACTATGAGAGGGAGGATAGGCAGGTGATAGAGAAGGGATGCGCTCAGACTGATGGTTTAAGATGTTTCTATTTTAATGCAAAGAGTATTATGAACAAAGCAGATGAGTTTAGAGCGTGGGTCAATACCTGGAGCTATGATGTTGTGGCCATTACAGTGACTTGGATGGCTCAGGGGCAGGAATGCCTACTTAAGGAGTGCCAGTCTTTAGATGTTTCAGAAAGGACAGGGAGGGAGGCAAAAGAGGTGGGGGTGTGGCACTGTTGATCAGAGATAGTGTCACAGCTGCAGGAAAGGAGGAAGTCATGGAGAGGTTGTTTACTGAGTCTCTGTGGGTGGAAGTTAGGAACAGGAAGGGGTCAATAACCCTACTGGGTGTTTTTTTATAAACCACCCAATAGTAACAGGGACATCAAGGAGCAGATAGGGAGACAGATTCTGGAACGGTGCAGTAATAACAGGGTTGTCATGATGGGAGATTTTAATTTCCCCAATATTGATTGGCATCTCCCTACAGCAAGGGGTTTAGATGGGGTGGATTTTGTTAGCTCTGTTCAGGAAGGTCTCCTGACACAGTATATAGATAAACGTATAAGAGGAGAAGCTGTACTCGATCTGATATTAGGAAATGAATCTGGACAGGTATCAGATCTCTCAGAGGGAGAGCATTTTGGAGATGGTGATCACAATTCTATCTCCTTTACCATTGTATTGGAGAGGGAAATAGAGTCAGGAAAGTGTTTAATTGGAGTAAGGGGAAATATGAAGCTATCAGGTAGGAACTTGGAAGCATAAATTGGGAACAGATGTTCTCAGGGAAACGTTTGGCAGAAATGTGGTAAATGTTATGGGGATATTTCTGCAGCATTCTGCATAGGTATGTTCCAATGAGACACTTGGAGTACTGTGCTCAGGAAGAGTGTGGAAACTACAGAAAGGGTGCAGAGGAGATTTGCAAGCATGTTGCCTGGATTGGGGAGCATGCCTTTGATGCACCATCAATAACTCTCGGAGCCATGAGTCGAGATAGGCTTTTATTAGCTGGAAGAGAGCAGTCAGCAGCAAGAGACCATCACACAACATCCTGGAGACTGAGGGAGGAGCAGTGCCTCCAATTGCCTTTATACCGGGGTCTGTGGGAGGAGCCACAAGAGCAGTCAGCGGTGGTGGGGGGGGGGGGGGGGGCGAGTCCAGGCAGGTATATGTAGTTCCCCACAGCCTTACAAGAACAGGTTGAGTGAACTCAGCCTTTTCTCCTTGGAGCAATGGAGGAGGAGAGGTGATTTGATAGTGGTATATAAGATGATGAGAGGCATTGACCATATGGATAGTCAGATGCTTTTTCCCAGGGCTGAAATGGCTAACATGAGATGACATAGTTTTAAGGTGCTTGGAAATAGGTACAGAGGAGATTTTTTTTTTTACACAGAGAGTTGTGAGTGTGTGGAATGGACTGCCAGTAATGCTGGTGGAGGCAGATACCAAAGGGTCTTCTAAGAGACTCCTGGATAGGTACACAAAGCTTAGAAATATAGAGGGCTATGGGTAACCCAAGGAAATTTCTAAAGTAAGTACATGTTTGGCACAGTATTGTGGGCCAAAGGGCCTGTATTATGCTGTAGGTTTCCTCTGTTTGAGTTTCTTTTCTATGTTTCTACATCCTAAGATTGTGTTGGATGTGACAATGCACTTCACTATACGTTTCCATGCACGTGATCAATAAATGAATCAGAACCATCTTCAGCTACTACATCAACACTTACAGTCTACTGTTAGTTTTTGTGAAGAGTTGCTAATGGAAAGAAACATAGTTCATTAACAATTGCACTATGTTTCTTTCCATTAGCAATTCTTCAGAAAATGACACTGCATATGCAACAAACAACGTTCAGGCAAGGGCTGATATGTAATAAATAAAACTCAAGTTCAAGTGTATTGTCACAAAACCCTATACATGTGAGCTGCCAAAAGAAACGCGCACAAAACAATACATATAACTCACACACAACACATGAAGTAATATAACCACAAATAATAAAGTATATTTGAGAAGATTGACATTTATTCGGCAGAAGTGTCTTGTAAATGACCAGTTCCAACAAGAGACTGCCTAATCTGCTGTTAACATCCAACTCCCATTATCAATATTCTGAGAGGTAACCATTGATCAGTCATATAAAAACCTTGGCTACATGGGCAGGGTATCTTCCTAACTTCATAGACCTTTTCTGCAACCCACAAGGCACTAGCTAGGAACATGGTGAAATATTCCCTGCTTATCTGGGTGAATATAACTTCAGCAGCACATTAATGCAAAGCAGTCTACTTGACAGACAATTAATCCACCATCCTAAAACATTTCGGTCAGTGAAACAGCTATTTACTAGTGCACCTTCTAATTTAGTATACCACATTTGGAGTTTATGGAGAAATCCCTTTCACTTTGGATCCCAAATGCTGACGGTGTAGCTGATTTGCAAAACGTGCCTTTTCAGTATTCATGGGTTCCCTGGACTTCCACTTGTCTATCATTTTATTTCTCCATCTCCCTCCCAGTCTGTCCTCCCACAGTGTTCTAACAAAGCTCAACACATGCTTCAGGAAGAACAGTTCACCTTCCAATCCGGTACATTACAGTCTCGGGGCTTGCTGAATTCCACAGGTTAAGGTAAAGAGACATGTAATTATTGTGCATTGCACTCCTAGCAATCCTGTCTATCTTACACTGCATTTCAGTCGTTTTATCCTGTTTACACTCCACCAAATTCACCATTATTCTCTTTCAGCCCACAGCACGACATGCATCATTTAATTTCCCCTCACCTGCACCCGATAGTACATTGTCCGTTATGTTTTCTCCTTTAGTCTGTTACACTATTAGTCTGCAGGGCAGCTCTCCCAGTTTAGGTCCCAGTCTCCTGATGTTTGTCAGGAGTGTTTTGGAAGTTTGAGAGGATTCGGGCAACTTAGCCAAACCCATTTTCTTTTCCTACGTTGCATGATACTTGGTTTCATTTTTACCTATGCTTCAACAAAATGGTTCCAATGCAACTCAAAAGCAGGTTGAACTACTTCGAGGGGAAGTTAAAAGCATGCCACATTGCTGAGAGTTTGGCATCACACATGGACAGAAAGGCTAAATACGCTCAGTGGCCACTTTGTTAGGTACACCTACTTGTGAATGCAAATATCTAATGGGCCAATCATGTGGCAGCAATTCTATGCATAAGATCATGCAGACGTGGTCAAAAGGTTCAGTTGTTGTTCAGACTAAACATCAGGGTGGGAAGAAAATGTGATCCAAGTGACTTTGACTGCGGAATAATTGTTGATGCCAAACAGGGTGGTTTGAGTATCTCATAAACAGCTGGTTTCTTGAGATTTTCATGCAACACAGCCTCTAGAGTTTACAGAGAATGGGCAAAAAACAAACAAAAAAAATCCAGTGAGCAGCAGTTCTGTGAGTGAAAACTCCCTGTTAATGAGAGAGATCAGATGAGAATGGCCAGACTGGTTCAAGATGACAGGAAAGCCTGAATATAACTCAAATAACCACACCTTACAACAGTGGGGTGCAGAAAAGCATCTCTGAGTGCACAACACATCAAATCTTGAAATGGATGGGCTACAGCAGCAGAAGACAACAAAAACACATTCAGTGGCCAGTTTATTAGGCACCTTCTATACCTAATAAACAGGCCATTGAGTGTAAGTGACAAATTGGTGGCTATACCATCTGGCACTTCAAATTTCCCAGTCATCATGTGGGACATCACGTCCCATCTAGTCAATAATTTAACCACAAAACCATGTTTCCCTGTTCCATAGATACCACGCTATATGGCAGTAATTTAGTGAAAATGTTTCATTTGATCACCATTCCCACAACTGAACGTTTAGCTGAACTGCCAGAATATACTAACAATACTATAATTAGACATTGCAGGACTTTGTGTTGAATTAATGGACTTTGGTACCTTACAATGCTACAACAATAGAAATTGTGTATATTACATTATCCAAACCATCAATCTTTTGAACAGATGTTTGGATAATGGCAGTCTAGGGTAGAAATTTTTATGAGGCACTGATTTTTGAAGTTCAGATTGTACCCAGTCTTGCAAGGAAGATTTAACCATCAGTAGCAGCATATTGAAAAGGGTGACATTTAAAACCAATTTTTTTAATCAGCCAGTGTTACTGCTCAGCACTATGTTAAGGACCTTCTCAATTTTATTTCAATATTTCTGCATTATAAAGGATGCTTGGCAATTCATTTTCTTTCCTATAGCCTCATCTGCCTTTCGCTAAGTAGTCTGACATTTGGGGACTGGAATCTAAATAGGGATTTCAGATTAGTAAAGCAACTGACTGAAATTAAGATCATGAGCAAGGAGATGTTGTCAGAGTATCCTTGGTGACTAACTGCAGAACATTTTGTTGATGGTGTGCACTGCACTCACAGTGACCCTGATGTGAAGGGAGTTAATGTTTCAGGTAACAAGTACAGTACTTAAAAACACCAGCAACAATTCTGGAGACATTAACAAAATTAATATTTCAGGTTAATGGCCTTTCATTGGAGATTCATCAATGCATTAATTTGTCAGTGAGTGTATTATATTTTGATATAATTAATTAAATTGATTAGTTCTGATTACCAAATTTAAATTATTTGATTTGGTAACATACAAAGTAGGATGGTTGTGAACTCCATCTTCCCTTTCTCCCATGATCTACTCTCCAATCAGATTCCTTCTTCCTCAGCCTTTTACTTTTCCCACCTATAACCTCCCAGCTTCTCACTTCATTTCCCCCTCCCTCACCCACCTACCTTCCACATTACCTGGCTTCTCCTATCACATGACGGTTTGTGCTCCTTCCCCACCACCCCCCCCCAACATTCTTTGTGCGGCTTCTCCCCGCTCCCTTTCCATTACTGATGGGGGTCTCAGCGCAAAACACATCAACTCTTCATAGATGGTGCCTGACCTGCTGAGTTCCTCCAGCATGCATGTGTATTACTCTGGATGTGAACTCCCATAGGAATGCTGGATTCAGAGGAGGAAGAGCAGTGTTTAATAAGCAAGACTGATAGTTATAATCACACTTCTGCTGCTTTGCATCAAAATTGTCTTTGGTGTTACTACAAATCAGAATTTAATGCTTCTATTTTTGTCAGTCTTGTTCAGATTCTTACTGGTAGCACCTCTCTTTGTTGAGATATCTTCTAGAGTGTGTACCCTGCTTCAAAGTTTAAAGTAAGTTTATTATCAAAGTTCAAAATTTCAAAGTAAATTTATTATCAAAGTACATATATGTCACCATACACAACCCTGAGATTCATTTTTTTGTGGGCATACGCAATAAATCCAATAACCTTAATAGAATTTTTAAAAAGACTGGATGCACAACCAGGATGTTAAAAAACAACAAACTGTGGAAACACCAAAAGAAAGAAAAAATAGAAATAATAATAATAAATAAATAAGCAATTAATACCGAGAACATGAGATGAAGAGTCCTTGAAAGTGAGTTCATAGGTTGTGGGAACAGTTCCATGATGGGGCGAGTGAAGTGTAAAGTTATTCCCTCTGGTTCGAGAGCCTGATGGTTAAGGGGTAATAACTGTTCCTGAACCTGGTGGTGAAGGTCCTGAGGCTCCTGTACCTCCTTTCTGACAGCAGCAGCAAGAAGAGAGTATGGCCTGGGTGCTGGACCTTGATGATGGATGCTGCTTTCCTGCAACAACGCTCCATGTAGATGTGCTCAGTGGTGGGGAGAGCTTTACCAGTGATAGACTGAGCTGTATCCACTACCTTTTGAAGACTTTTCAGTTCAAGGATTTTGCGACCAGTAAATATATTGCTTACTGAACATCTATAGAAGTTTGTCAAAGTTTTAGGTGACATGCCAAATATATGCAAACTTCTAAGAAAGTAGAGGCACTGCCGTGCTTTCATTGTAATGACACTTACATGCTGGACCCAGAGCTGATCCTCCGAAAAAGTGACACTGGGAAATTTAAAGTTGCTGACCCTCTGCACCTCCGATTCCCCAATGAGGACTGGCTCATCACCTCTGGTTTCCTCCTCCTGTAGTCAATAGTCAGCTCACTGGTCTTGCTGACACAGAGTGAGAGGCTGTTTTTGTGGCATCACTCCGCCAGACTATCAGTCTCCCACCTATATAATGATTCATCACCACCTTTGGTTAGGCCAATGACAGTGGTGTTGTCAGCAAGCTTAAATATGGCATTGGAGCTGTGCTTAGCCTCAGAGCTGTAAGTGTGAAGTGAGTCAAGAAGGGGGCTAAGCACACAGACTGTGCTGCACCTGAGCTGATGGAGATTGTGGAGGAGACGTTGTTGCCAATCTGAACTGACTGAGGCCTGCATGAGGAAATCGAGGAGGCAGTTGTGTGAGGAGGCATTGAGCACATGGTCTTGGAACTTAAATGATTACTTTTAAGGGGATGATAGTATTGAATTTGGAGCTGTAGTCAATGAAGAGCATCCAGATGTATGCATCTTCACTGTCCAGATGTTCCTGTGGCAAGTGAAGAGCCAAAGAAACGGCATCTGCTGTAGACCTGTTAATCTGTTGTGACGGCAGACAAACTGAAGTAGATACAAGTTGCTTGACAGGGAGGAGTTGATATGTTTCATTGCCAACCTCTCAATGCGCTTCATCAAAGTTGATGTAAGTGCTTCTTGTATGATAGTCATTGAGGCAGGTTGCCATGTTCTTCTTTGGCGCTGGTATAATTGAAGCCTGCTTGAAGCAGGCGGCTACCTCAGACTGCTGAAGCGAGAGGTTAAAGGTCTCGGAGAACACTCCAGCCAGTTGATCAGAACAGGTCTTTAGTACTTAGCCTGGTACCCCATCTGGACCAGATGCTTCCCATGGGCTCACCCTCCTGATGTCAGTCTCAGAGACTAAAGCATCAAGGTCATCAACAACTGTGGAAGCTTGTGAAGGTGCCTCCATGTTCTGATGGTCAAAACAAGCATAAAAGGCATTGAAGCGAAACCTTGTTATTACCTCTTGTCTGTGACTTGGTTTCACTTTGTAGGAGGCATTTGAGGTCTCTCCAGCCAACACCTCCTAAAACCTCTCCCATTAAGACACTCAGTGTGTGCTGAATATTTTGTAATAAGGGATGAAAACTATTTTCGAAAGAGTTGGATTGTTCTGGAAGTGCTGAAACCATCTGTTTAATAATGCAAACATGAAAATAAACACAGAACAACAGAAGCAAAGTGGTGCAGCTTTGACAGGCAAACAAAGCACCAGAATGTGTTCACTCACCAAGCTACACAATCTAAATGATCTGGAAAGGAATGCATTTTATTCATTTGCCAGGTTAATTTTGCTTTGACTGTTAGATAAGAGAGTTATATTCCAGCTTGGGTTTCACATCCAGACACATAAACTACAACAGCTCAAAACCAACAAAATAAATCAGTCCCCTTCAGATTTGTCTCAATCGAAGCCTTCAAAAAACAGACAACAATAATTAGGGCTTGGTACAACTGCAACAAAAAAAAACATTCCTATTCAATCCTATATAATAACAGGAGCTCTTTAGATCACTCCTTCCCACGCAAACTGAAATCTTCCCACATATACTAAATCCCAGTGTCTGCAACATCATTCTACTCTGAAAACATATTTATTTATAGACTGTGAATAACGTTAGTAATAGGTTTATCTCAATAGAAGGATTACATTCATTTCTTACCAATGTTATTCCAATAGCAACACTGGTAATCTCTTAGATTAGATAAACAAACAAGGATGATTAATTCTTTACTGAGAACAATATTCAGGTCCAAATCCTCTGATGAATGTTTTATCCTATGAGAAACAATAGAGCAGAACATATCTGGACTTACTTTAATTAAAAAGAATATGGAATGATCTCAATGAAGTAAAGACGATTCTGAGGGAGCTTAATATACTGCAAGCTATTAGGATATAGGTATACCCTGATGAATTCATCTTGAACCAAGGGTTACGGCCTCACAGAAGGGAGGCAGTCACCTAAGACTCAGATGAGGAGAACTTCAGATGAGAGATGAGGAGACATGGTTCTTTCAAATGATTCAGAAAGAAGGTCATGGAAACAAAGAAAGCAGAAGTAGGAGTTGACCATTTGGCCCTGTGAGCCTGCTTCATATCATGGCAGATGATACAAGTTCAGTACCCTGTTCCTGCTTCCTCCGTATATCCCTGTATTCTCTCTGACAATAAAAACCATTCTTATTTCCTTCTTGGTCCTCTCACGGTCCCAAAAGACATCCTACACAATCATGTAAGCTCACCACCAAAGCCTCTACTTCCTGAAGAGGGTGAAGAGAGCTGGACTACGCACATGAATACCCTTGACCCTCTACACATGTGCAATCGGAAGTGTCCTAACATGCTGCAACACTACATACCAAGGATAGGAAGATTCAACAACAGGTAGTCAAAACTGCCCAACACACCACCAGCACCACTTTACCCCCATCAAGGATGTGTATACAAAAATGTGCCGGAAAAAGTCCAGCAATATCATGAAAGATCTTACCCAATCTGCTCGTTGACTGCTTGTCCCATTCCCAGCAGGAAGGAAGCTACATAGCATTAACCCTAGAGCTACCAGACACAAAAACAGTTACTTTCCTCAAGCAGGAAGGCTGATCAGCACCTCCACCCACCAACCCACTCCACTACCACTACTTTATCATTTCTGGTCAGAGTCACCCCTGTACAGACACTCCTGCGCCTAGCGTCATTTTATGTACATATAATCAATATATATCAGCTATCTAGTTTTTTTTTTAACTGCATCGGAGTGGAGTAACAATTATTTCCATCTCCCTTACACTTGTGTGCTATTTAAATCTTGAATATATATATAGTGATATGATTTAAATTCTGCAGTAAAGAACTCCATAAGAAATTTCTCCTCCGCTGATTTCCAAATGGCTCACCATATTTCTTTGACTATGACCATTCATTCTGAACTCCTCCACAAGCAGGAACTTCCGTCTTACATCTTAGTTCAGCCCTGTTACAATTTTATATCTTTCAGTGGAGTGCCCTCTCATTCTTCTGAACTCTAAATGATAAAAACCCAGTCATCCCATAAGTCACTCTGGTGAACTTTGCTGCATTGCCTCCTTTGAGAGAACATCTTTCCTCAGATAAAGAGACTGAAGCTGCATACAATATTCAGGGTCTTATCAAGGCCCTGTACAATTGCAGCAAGACATCAGTGTTTCTCCACTCACATCGTCTAGCTGTGAGGACTAAGGTATCATTTGCTTTCCTAACCACTTGCTGCACCTGCATGTTTTTTACTGATTAACATATAAAAACACCCATGTCTCATTTTACCCACCCATTTCCTCATGCACAGTATTACTATTTGAATTATAAACTGCCATTCTGTTCTGACACCAAAAGTGAATACCCTCATATTTATCCATATTAAACTGCATCTGTCATACATGTGCCAACTCACTCAACCTTTCCAAATCTCCTTGGAGTCTTCTTGTGTTTTTATCGCAACTTACAATCCCATTCAACCTTTTGCCATTTACAAACTTGGAGATATTACGTTTAATTCCTTCATCTAAATCTTCAACTAACGTCATGTCAATAATGCTCAAACATTGAAGGCCATGGTATCCCATTGGTCACTCCCCGCCATGTTCACAAAGGAACATATTCCTCCATATTGTTTTCTGTTGGTTAACCAATTCTCGATCCGTGTGCTTTCATTTCCACTGATTCTTTTCTGTTCACTTTACTATCTACACCCACAAAAATATTCCAATGGATTTGTCAAGCATGTAAATACATACTGACTTTGACTGGTCTGATCACCGTTTTCCACAAATTCTCTCATTACACCTTTAATTATTGACTCTAGCATTTCCCCAACACTGTTACCAGGTTAATTGATCTAGAAGTCTGTGTTTCTCTTTTCCTACTTTTTTTTAAGTGAAGGGGTTATATTAGCTGTTCTCCAATCTGAACCAAGAAATCCAGAATTCAAAGTACGTTTGAAAATGACCACTAAATGCACCGTAGGCCCGTTCCCCATGCACAGTAGGAACACAGACTAATCAAGCTTTAAGAATTTGTCGGCTTTAATCTCTCTGCTTTCCAGAATGCATTTCTCAGCTGCCCGGAAATGAGCCGTTTCGTAGAGGATAGCCGATGTCTGACCCATTCTTGTAGCCATGAGCAGAACAGTGAAACTACATGGTAAAGCTGCTGCTTCACGGTTCCACTGGACAGTAGCAAAGAGCTTTGTTGATTGGAGTAGCCGCAACAGAAGAGTTCCCATGCAGGCCTGGTGAAGAGCTTTAAAACCCAGTCCTGCCTTGTGGAGCAATCATTGTGGGACCGGTCGTCGTTAGAGTTGTAAGGATTTGGCTCAATATGGCTTCAGAGGGATGCAGCTCCTTAGAGACTGTGTTAGGGAACTGGAACTGCAGCTTGAAGGCCTTTGGCTTGTTAAGGAAGGTGAAGCAGTGATAGTCAGGAGTTACAAGGAGGTAGTCACCCCGGGGCCACAGGAGACAGATAAATGGGTGACTGTCAGGAGAAGGAAGGGAGAACATCAGATAACGGAGAGCACCTCTGTGGCTCAACAATAAGTACTCTATCTTCAGTACTGTTGCAGGAAGGGACATTCCTGGAGGAAGCAATAGCAACAGTGATCATGCACTAAGTCTGGCCCTGTGGCTCAGAGGGTAGGGAACGAAGAGGATGACAGCAGTCATCGGGGACTCTGTAGTCAGGAGGAGAGATAGGTAATTCTGTGGACGTGAAAAGGAAACACAGATGGTAGTTTTCCTCCCGGGCACTAGTGTCCACAATGTTTCCAAACGAGTCCACGATATCCTGAAAAGGAGGGTGAGCAGCCAGAAGTCGTGGTACATATTGGTACCAGCGACATAGGTAGAAAAAGGAATGAGGTCCAGAAAAATGAATATAGAGAGCTAGGAAGGAAGCTGAGAAGCAGAACCTCAAGGGTAGTAATCTCGGAATTGCTGCCTGTGCCACACGATAGCAAAGATAGGAATAGAGAGCAGATAAACGTATGGCTGAAGAATTGGAGCAGTAGGGAGGGATTCATATTTCTAGATAATTGGAACGTCTTCTGGGACAGGTGTGGCCTGTAAAAACGGGACAGATTGCACTTGAATCTGAGGGGGAACCAACATTCTTGCGGGCAGGGTTACTAGAGCTGTTGCTAGAGGTCAGAGGATTGACTTGTGCTGTCTCTATAGGCAGCCAAAATCCAAAGGATCATTTGGATGGTGACTGAGAAGCTTCAGAGTAACAGAATACTTGAAACCCTCAGTAGTTTCGATAAAGTGCCTGTCATCCCTTTGGATGCTCTGAGAGAGCAGTTCATCACAGGCAGTTCAGGACAATGGCTGTGCCATCGCCAGGATCCACGGGATGAGAGGATGAAAGTGGAAAAGAAAGAAAGATAGGTTATCTTTAGTTTAGGATGGTGGTAAATACTGGCAGCTCGGGTTGAGGCGTTTAAAATTGTTGTGTTCTCCGAACTTGGCAATTAGCTTGCAGATATTTCATCACCAGTTGAGGTGACATCCTCAGTGTGCAGTTGTAGATGGAACATAGAAATCTACATCATGTTACAGGCCCTTCGGCCCACAGTGTTGTGCCGAACATGTAACCTACTCTAGAAACTGCCTAGAATTTCCCTACCGCATAGCCCTCTATTTTTCTAAGATCCATGTACCTATCTAACAGGCTCTTAAAAGACCCTATTGAATCCACTTGCACTATCACCGCTGCCAATGATGTTTCTCTCTGGGACTGTTCGCATTTATATAGGCCTCAGTTTGCTTGCCTCAGAACTAATTGGCTACCCTTCAATTGACCTTTGAATTCTATTGGCCTTGCGTTGCTTTCTGGGAGGAAACTAGATCACCTGTAAGAAATCCACACTGTTACAGGGAGAACACATAAACTTCTTAAAGACTACAGAGGGAATTGAACCGCAATTGATGATCCCTTGCACTGTAAAGCGTTGTGCAAACCACTATCCATCCTACAAAAAGTTCATTTTTGGGAGCTGGAGCAAGGCAATTTCCTTCGAGTCCAACACATTTAATGGCGAAATGTTTGTGAAGCATCCAGTGTCCAAAGTGATGGAGCTGGTTACTGAGTGGTGAATGGGTTGATTAGATATAATCGGGTTGGATGCATTCAGGGAGGACTGCATTGCAGTGAATTAGTAGATCAGAAACTCCAACGATCCTGTGATATCACATACCAATCATCTTTCTGATGTCAACCAATACAATGTACCAGAGGGCAAAAGAAGAATAAAAAGACATCATGGCACAATTTCAAATGCTGAAGGCAAATTAAGAGATGATGACTTTGAAACTTCAGAAGCAATAGCTGGGAACAAGAAAGATCTAATGGTAGAGGTAAAGATCTATAGTAAAATGCTGGAGGAACTCAGGAAGTCGGGCAGCATCTTATCCGAAACGTTGTCTGTTTATTCATTTCCATAGATGCTAGCCGACTTGCAGAGTCCCTCCAGCATTTTGTGTGTATTAGACCATAAGACATCGGAGCAGAATTAGGCCAGTTGGCTCATTGATTCTGCTCTGCCATTTCATCATGGCTGATCAAAGTCTCCTGCCTTCTCCCCATATCCCTTCAGGCCCCGGCAAATCAAGAATCTATCAACTTCTGCATTAAATATACATAAAGGTTTGGCCTCCATAGCTGCCTGTGGCAAAGAATTCCACAGATTCACCACTCTCTGGCTCAAGAAATTCCTCCTCATCTCTGTTTTAAAAGAATGCCCCTCTATTTTGAGGCTGTGTCCTCTGGTCTTAAGCTCTCCCATCATAAGAAACATCCTCTCCATATCCACTCTATCTAGGCCTTTCACCATTCGGTAGGTTTCAATGAGGTCACCTCTCATTCTTGGGAATTCAGGTGAATACAGGCCCAGAGCCATCAAACACTTTTCATGTGACAAGCCATTCAATCCTGGAATCATTCTTGTGAATTTCCTTTGAACCCTCTCCTTTGAATTTCCAGCACCTGCAGACTTTTCATGTTAATTGTAAAGGCAGTTGGGGTTGTAGTCAGATACGAAGTAGAATTAATGTGGAAGGACAGTAAGAAACAAAGCAAAAAATTGTTGTGATTGAGTTCTTTGCATCTAGTAATAACCAAATACAATGTAGGATTGTAGCTATTGTAGAACATTAAAATTTAGCTTTTATATCTGCTGTAGAAAGTCTTATTCAATACTCTGAACCTTTTGCTATCTCTAGAAATCTTTTGAAATAATTGCAATAGCACAAATGAAATACTGCTTAATGACACAATGTTGAATATTAACCAATGGTATAGAAATAACATACAAAAGTTTTGTCAGAAAATACCACAGCGGAGTTTCTCTCTATTCCTCTTTTTAAAAAATGTGATCGCGTCTGGCTTGGGAGCATTATTGAAACCTGGTTAATAGTTAACCACTTAGTGATGGGGAACTGACAGATAATGCACTAGGAAGACATGTTGCCATAACAACACATAAACAATCAGTTATATAGATCTTGTTGCCTGCTCAACGCTGTTAATCTGAAAAATAACTGGCACACCAAATGCTCAGGCGATGGAAGCAGGGAGCTCCCACTCAGATTCTGCACATTGACTAAACACTTCGAAACATTCAAAACACTCCTAAGCATTTCAGCTTTAATGGAAAGCTCACAAGATTAGAAGTATCAGCCAAATCTTCACTTCTGACACACAAGTTAGTAATATTCTTAAATGTGACTTGAACGTTTCAATCCACTTTCTATTAAGCAGATTTAACTTGACATTAATCTTGAATTTTTCACACAATAATCCCAGAATCATAAAGTGCGCTTAGAATTTGACTGGGAAGTACAATTTATTTCAATGCCAATTCTGGGAACAATTCCCAGAATATCAATAAAGATAATTTTCTGTTCACTTTCTGCTACTGTACAAGTGTAATTGGAATCCTAGTGTTAGTCATATTGGTCTGCTGTGATTTTTGTGCCATGCATGTATTAATTAACCCTGCCATGTTCCATCTGGAACTCTGTTTCATAGCTTCAGGGAACCTGGTTCACTCTTCATCTCTGATGCCACTTGTGCAGAATTTGCACATTCTGTGACGGCGCAGGATTCCACCGGGTGTTCTTCTGTTCCTCAACATCCCAAAGCCAATCGACTAGCAATAGTGTCAAAAAGCATCAAAGTGGAGTTGATGGGTATGGGGGAGATGGAATGAGTTGAAAAGATTCAGAGTAAGGCTGTGGTATAGGGTAACTGTGAACAGCTTCAAGCCCTGTGTCTAAAAAAAAATGTGTTGGCACTAGAGAGGGCCAAAAGGAAGTTTACGAGAATGATCCCAGAAATGAAAGGGTTAATACAAGAGGAGTGTTTGATGGCTCTGGGCCTGTACTTGCTGGAGTTTCAAAGAATAGACAATAGATAATAGACAATAGACAATAGGTGCAGAAGTAGACCGTTCGGCCCCTCGAGTCTGCACCGCCATTCTGAGATCATGGCTGATCATTCACTATCAATACCCAGTCCCTGCCTTGTCCCCATAAATAAAGTAATAGGGAGGTATCTCATTGAAAACTATTGAATATTGCAAGACTGAGATAGAGCGGATGTGGAGAGGATATTTCTAAAAGTGGAAGAGTTTAGGACAAAAGGGCACAGCTTCAGAATAGAGGGACATCCACTTAGAACAGAAATGTGGAAGGATTTCTTTAGCCAGAGGGTGCTAAACCTTCAGAATTGATTGCCACAAATGGCTCGGGCAGCTAAGTCATTGAGCATATTTAAAGTGGAGGTCTATTGGTTCTTGATTAGTAAGAGCATCAAAGACTACAGGAAGAAGACAAGGTTGAGAGGGAAATTAAATCAGCCATGATTGAATGTAGGAGCAGACTTGATGAGCTGAACAGCCTAATTTTGCTCCTATGTCTTATGGTCTAATGAGAGGGGAATGGGATTTCTCCCCTTGGAGCCATAAATAAAGTGGCATTTTTACACAAATTCATGGTGCTCTGGGATATATTTTCGCGTTATGTTGAATGCTGAATGAAACACTTCTTCAATTTACTCTCTTCAGCTAATGACCCACAGTAAAATCATCAATATTTGTAGGGATGCATTTTTAAAACTTAACTCCAAAATTTTAAAAGATTTTCTTTTAATTATCAGATTATAGGATTTAGGCTAATCTGTATTCTTTTATATATTAAATGAAAACAAAAAAATATTACCTGTACTTTAAAAAACCTTTTTGACATGAAACTGTCACAGGTAGTTTTACAAGCTCATGAAATTCCTCTTGAAGTCTGGACATTGTTGTAACAGAGAGAGGTCTGTTTACACGCAGTTTCTTCAGCTAATTATTGCTATACAAACCACACTCAAAGAAATTGCTCAGGGCTGCTATCTGGCTAGTAGTTTTTTTTACATGTGATATTGTTCTTGTTAAAACTACAAACGTTTGTATATGTTGCTATCAACACTTATTCAACCCATTTTTGTGTGCCTCACATCCTCACTCCACTCCAACTTCCCCACTATCCGTCTCATACCAAACCTTTGGTCATAAACAATGACTGTAGTTTGTCAGCATATTCACAAATTCAACAGAAGAAATATGTTGTTACCCCGGTGCCATAATTAGGGAGTACGTGTTCATGCCCGAATCGATTTCCGTCTGTTGCCTTAACATCCATTTCTCTAACTTCTGGTAATTCCCCCCCACCCCCCGCCTCCCCGACTGCTCTTTTTCCAACCCCAGTTCTGGTTTCCCTCTTTCCCCACTCTCTTTTAATCAACTGTGCACCATCTCCCTCTGCTGTCCTTCCTCCTTCCCTTTCTTCCATGTCCAATGCCCATTCCTATCAGATTCCTCCTGTTTCAGCCCTTTACCTTTTATACCTATCAACTCCCAGCTTCTCACTTCATTCCCCTCCACCACCCACCCATCTTCCGCCTCACCTAGCTTACTTATCACCTGCCAGCTTGTACTCCTTCCCATCTGCCCAACTTCTTATTCTGGCTTCTTCCCCCTTCCTTTCAAGTCCTGATGAAGGGTCTCGATCTGAAACCTTATTCTCCTCCATAGAAGATGCCTGGCCTGCTGAGTTCCTCCAACATTTTGTGTGTGTTACTCTGGATTTTCAGCAATAGCTGGTTAGTGTTAGGTGGACCTAGGTAAGGATGAATTAATGGCTACTGGGGTGGAGGAGGGAAAGGTAGGGATAACAAAGTGTTCCAGAAGTAATATTTTGCAATGTTATATGATCCACTTATATCCAACTTTTTTGTAATTTTGCAAAAAAAAACTTGGTAATTCTAACTATTTCCACTTCAAGTTTATAAGAAAAACAATTTCTGTTTTTCAGAATGTTTCAGTTCTTCCCATCATGATGCAACAGTGTTTAAAACAACCTTGAAAATTATTTTCAATAAATAAAAGTTTGGGGGGGGGGGGGATTTATTATGTAACCTTTACACCGCAGTTAGCAGACTTTACTCTCAGTGATCTTGGAAGTTCAGAAATTCGTTCACTCAGATGAACACTCACAGCTTGAAAAAAATGACTACCATGAAATGGACATAAAACTTTGCATATTTCATCAAATGCTAAAGATTGATAAATTAAAGTTCTTTAAATTGAAAGGGCTGAATGATGTTTCTTTCTGTGAATAGTTTGTTGAATCATTGGAACTGGTTTAACTCTAGGTGGAGTACGTTCTTTCCATCTGAAGTCTCATCACTCAGGTCATTGTGATTCATTAAAATATGTGCTTTATTCATTACAGGCTGAACATCTAAAGAATGGTTCTTGTATCCTACAATGAGAAGCCTGTTCTGTTCAAATACAATAACCACATTATTAACAAAGAAGGGATATGCCCATCCAAAGAAAAAAGTTAAAAATAGGAAGTACCAGCCTCTGTAATCTCAGCACAGCTTAGCTAGAAAACTAGCAACTAAGGCACTTGTCCTGTGGAGGGGGTGAACAACACTATCAGTTATTTTCCATAGATTTGGCTGGTCTCTCCTCTCAGCAGGATTATGGTGCTTTACACATTAAGATGGAGAATATTGGGTTGATTTTTTTTAAGGCACGAAGGTCCAATGTACAGTTTCTGAAGAATTTACAGAATTCTTTTGTAGTTTATTCCAATGTAGTTCAGATCAGGTTTTAAAGTAACTTTGGTTCAAATAAATCTAGCTGCATATTAACATGAAGCAGCACAAGTTCAACTATTGTAATGGCTTATTAGATAGCTGAACCACATTTAGTTCCCTGATAAGTTCTGAAGCAGTTAGCATCTGCCAACTACTCAGACCGATCAAATGAAAGATCCCATTATATTGTTAAGTCTGTATTTGCAAACAAAAACATAAACTAATGACCTCACATTACATACCTTCACCTATTATGTTAATACAGGTTCAGTAACCTCTGCACTTCCTAGAGCAGAGAGAGAAGAGCCTGTTGACTGCAGTGTAACATCATAAAAGTAAACCGATTCCAACACAGATTTATTTGTTGTAATATTTCCCAAAAGCTCCTTTGATTTCTTTAAAACAATAAGAAAAAAAACTGAAAGACATCAGAAATTTTGCTTTCAGTGTGGCCTTGGCTGTAAATAATTTTAAAAGAGAAATATTTTTCATGTTTTACCCCCAATAAAATTACAACAAAAGCATGGATTTATTTAATTAATATTGCAGATGACCCCAACTACACTTTGGGGATTTTACAAAGCATTCTGAGTTCACTGGTCTGTAAGTTAAGTGGAGAACTATTTAGTGAAAAAGGTAATGCAAGAGATAACAGTGGAAATCTCCAATGATCCCATTGAAACATACCATGAAATGAATGGTGTTTGTATTAGCAACCAACACATCCTAAGGATGTGCTGGGGGCAGCCCACAAATGTCGCTGCACTTTCTGACATCAATATAGCATGTCTACAATGTTCAGCAGAGTAACACAATCAACAACAGAACGACAGTGACAAAACAACAATGGTAAAAGAAGCACCCTTCTCCCTCCCACCCAGAAAATAAGTCCTTCTTTAATTTAATGAATAAATGCTTCACTTTGTGCTGTAAACTGATTGGCCATTTTCTTGAAGACTCCATCAAGTCTGCCCTTTCAAGATTTCCTGGTGCATTTCATTCATTCTCCAGTTGGGCAGTGATTAGATTCTTCACTCTCATCAGGCACAATTTTATCTTCATTAGTTATGTTTCCATAACTGGTAAACAAACTCACTCAAAGATTCTAAAGCAATTGTTAATGACCATGTCCTTGCACTTTTTTAAAATTTTTGTCACCCCAGAGAAATCTTGGGAGTGTTGCCAATTCTAGATTCTCTGAGGCTGACAAAGAAACTTCTTCACTGACAGGGAAATCCTGAACAAGAGGGAATAAACTGAAAAAGGAAGCCAAGACATTCAGGAGTGAAACCAGAAAGTGCTTGTGCACATAGACATTTGTGGAAATCTTAAACTCATTCTCAAAAAACGTTGTGACTGCTGAGATTAATCAAAATTTCATGACTGCAGATTATTATCCCAAAAGTCTCAAGGACATAAATCAGTGGTGGTTAAGTGCAGCTGAGGAGAAAATCTCAAGACAAGATGAACCAACAAATGAGTATTGCTCATGAGTAAGTAGAGCATTGCGAAAGATACAGTGCAAATAAGAGAGCAAAAGTAGTGAGACAAATAATCATGCAAATAATCAGCTGTGGCCCAACCAAAGCATTCTGAAGGAAAAGAGAATATATTAAGTGAAGAAACCAAAAGCAAGAATTACCAGTGAGAAAGAATAAATTAATATTTTATATTGGGGGCTGGATTATATAATGGAAAGACAAACCAAGAAAAGCAGACATGAGAGTACAAATATGAAAGATTTTGCAATTGAAATCTAAAGTGAACCTGCCTGCAGTACAAAGCATTTTTTAAACCACTGTCTGCTTGTGCAATTGGATCCTGGATTTTCTCACTTGTAGACCCCGATCGGTTTGGATTGGAAAGAACATCTCAACCATGATCTCCATCCGCACAGGAGCACCACAGACTGAGTGTTTAGCTCCCTGCTCTTCTCACTTTGCACTTACAACTGGCTAATGCTGTATGCAATGCTGAATCAAAGGTGGTGATGAATGAGCATACGGGAGGAAGACTGAAAATTTGGCTGAGGTGTGTCATAACAACAATCTCTCACTCAATGTCAGCAAGACCAAGGTACCCCCCTGGGTCGCCTCAGGCTCGCTCAGCTCGTTCTCGTCTGGGGGAGCAGACTTCGGCCCCGCCAAACTGGGTAATCAGCTGGTGTGGATGCTGTGTGATGTCCCCGCCTCGCCCAAAAACAGACAGTACACCATAAGCGATTAAATGAGTACAATTTATAAAGGTTACTATAACTAAGTGATTAATAACGATACAGTATATATGAAGAGAAAAAATAAAGAAAAGGCGCCAAACTTATCAAAGTCCAAACCACTTCGTGCACAACCGTTGGAGATCAATTACTGAAGTCTTCTGGCCACCATTCGATCCCCTCCGAACTCCTCGACTCGCAGCTCAGGACCCTCCGAGTGGTCAACCAAGCACATCTAGCTTCATCCCCCCCTCCTCGGAGTACCTCCTGGCCTCGGTCCCCCGCTTGGGGTCCGATCCTCGCCCCGCTTACAGCATTGCGTCCTTTCTCTCTCTCACCCCCTCGCGCCGATCTGCCCAAAAGCTTACAGACTCAGAAGAAAGAACATTAATCCCCATTTGGTTTACAAAGGAATACAATTCTCCCAGTACTCTCTCGCAACAAAGAAGCATTCCTGCTAGTTAACAAAACAAAGAAGCCCTTTTGATTACATACACAGTAACAAAGAAAAAAGAAGAAACCCCCTTTACACCAAGAAGACTTCAGAAGAGGGAATCCAGAGGCTCAGGAGCCAGTCCTCATCAGAGGTGGAGAGGGTTAGCACCATTAAATTCCCATGTCTTTCTATTTCAGAGGATCTATTGCAAAGAAAGCATGGAAGCGCCTCTACTTCCGTAGGGGTCTGTGGATATTCAGCATGATATCTAAAACTTTGACAAATTTCTACAGATGTGTAATGGAAAACGAGCTGACTGGCTGCATTATGGCCTGGTATGGGAGCACCATTGCCTTTGAATGGAAAAATCATACAAAAGGTAGTGGGTTCAGCCCAGTACATCACAGGTAAAGAAGTCCCAACCATTGAGCACATCTACATGAAGTATTGTCACAGTAAACCAGCATCCATCATCACAGATCCCCACCATTCTGGCCATGTTCTCTTATTTTTGCTTCCATCAGCTAAAAGGTACAAGAGCCTCAGGACGCACACCACCAGGTTCAAGAATAGTTACTACCCTCAGCCATCAGCTAGTGAACAAAAGGGGAAAACTACGCTCACTTGCCCATCATTGAGATGTTTCCCACAACCAATGATCTCACTTTAATAACTCCTTAGCTCATTATTTCATGTTCTTGTTATTTAATGCTATTTATTTATATTTGCATTTGCAGATTGTTGTCTACACTGATTGATCTTTCATTGATCCTGTTGCCATTACTATTGTATAGACCTGCTGTGTGCCCACAGGAAAACGAATCACAGGTGATTCATAAATGTACTTTGATAATAAATTCACTTTGAATTTGGTTGTTAAAATATATTTAATTTTATGCCTTGCCAGGAACTGTGAAGTATATATCCAGTTATTTTTTACTGGCATATGAAATTTAACTCTGCTCAACAGTAGACTGAAATAATGCAAGGTTACTATCATGCAAGCACAATAGTTAACTGGATGGTGCACCACAGATCCCAATAACCACAATAAGATTAGCACAGTCATGGCCCTGCATACAAATCGGTGTTATCTGCACATTGTGGACATTGACAAAGGTGATAATCTTTAACTCATAAGTAAATATTTGAAGACATTTAAATGTGGCTAAAGCACACAAAAGGTTATAACGGGGATAGATTGAGCTAGGTTGTGCTGGACAGCGTGCCTAGCGCAGACTCGCCTTCTGCAGTCTATGCGTTTGTCTGAGGTGGATGTGAAAACCTGATATTATAGGTCCTTCGTGCACTTGAATCAGCTGGCAAGGTCGAGCTGATGACCTGGCCATAGGAATAAGGAGGTCCGGGAAGCGGAAAGCTTTAGCCCCAATCAATTATCCAGTAACTCTCTCACACAATATACAGTTCAATATATTAGTTCAATGGGAGTAGTTAAATGCACTCAAACTGCCAATTTCAGTCAGCATAATTCCACTCAAATTATTAAAGCTTGTTTTTACTTTTAATGGTGTTAACCGTAGCTGGTAAGAGAACCCATGCTTCAAATAAACAAGTCATTCCCAGCAGTGATGTAGAAGTCCATACAATATTATATTGGAAGTAGCATGGTGCTGTCCAATTATCAAATTCAACTGAACAGAAAATCATAAAATAATTTTGCACAAATGGAATTTTGAATATCTCCATTAAATCACCTCTTAACCTTCACTATTGGAGGTTTTTATTCCAGATGTCATTTTAGTAAGCCTCCTCTTCACCCTCTCAAAAGCCTTGATATCCTTCCTAAAGTGCCCAGAATTAGACAAACCATTATTCCTGCAACAAAACCAGAAAATACAAGAAATACTCATTTTTCCCCGTGGGGAGAGAAACAAAGTACACATTTCAGGTTGATGGTCTTTCGTTTGACTTTTCTCTTTCCACAGAAGCTGGCTTTTAAGTGTTATGAAAGTAAGATACATCACTAGAAGAGAATGCATTCTCATCTGTGCCATTCTTTAAGAGCACAGAGGCAACATTCATACAATAGCTTTACTCATCCGCAAGCTCAGATAAAACACACCATTCAACAAATACACTTTAAATATATATGGAAGAATTTACGCAAAGTCACATTTTCATATCAGAATCATGTTTAATATCATTGACATGTGTCATGAAATCTGTTTTGCAGCCGTGGTACATTGCAATACATTAAAAAGTATACAGTTAAATCAGAAATATATTAAATATTATTCCATAAATCAATCAAATGTTTTAATATAAGAGATTCTTTCTTTTCCTATATCCATTTGGATTCCCATTTATATATAAAATCTTCTGGTATATTTTCTCCTATCTTACCTAACTCTATTCTAATCCATGCCTGTTTTTCTTCATCAAAAAAAGATGCAATAAATCTAAGTTGATTTGCTTTATAATAATTCTTAAAATTTGGGAGTTGTAACCCTCCTAGGTCAAATTTACATGTCAACTTTTCCAACGATATTCTTGACATCTTACCTTTCCAAAGAAACTTCCTCACACATTTACTCAACTGTTGAAAAAACTTCTGGGGCAGTTGTATTGGTAATGTTTGGAATAAATATTGTAATCTAGGAAATATATTCATTTTTAAAGCATTAACTCTACCTACTAATGCTATTGGTAACATCATCCATTTATCAAGATCTTCTTATATTTTTTCAATAATGGCAAATAATTTAATTTATATGTATTATTTATATCATTATCAACTCTTATATCTAAATATTTAATTTAATAAAATAAAATTAATTTAATAATTAATAAAAATAAACTCTTAAAATTAATAAAAATATATTTTAAAATGAATATATTAAAAATTAAATAAGTCACACAGAAAGCGAGCATAAATTGCGAGATAGTGATCATGGGTTGGTTCATTGTCCATTCAGAGATCTGATGATGGAGGGGTAAAAACTGTTCCTAAAATCTTGAGTGCCTGTCTTCAGGCTCCTGTACATTCTCTGTGATGGTAGTAACAAGAATAGAGTGTGTCTTGGATGATGGGGGTCCATAATGGTGAACGCCACCTTTATGAAGTGTTTCGCTTTGAAGATGTACTCAATGCGTGATGAAGCTGGCTGAGTTTGCAATCCTCTGCAGCTTTTTCCATTTCTGTGCAGTAGCCCCTTCATGCCAGAGTGAAGCAACGAGTCAGAATAATCATTACAGTACATCTGCAGAAATCTGACAGTCTTTGGTGATACACCAAATCTCCTCAAACTCCTAATGAAATATAGCCATCGGTGTGCCTTCTTTGCAATTGCAGCAATATGTTGAGGTCAGGATAGATCTCCAGAGATGTTCACACCCAGGAACTTAAAACTGCTCACTCTTCCCACTCAATGAGGATTCGTGTGTGTTCCCTCCGTCATTTGTAATCTGGTTAGGACCTCTACTTGTCTTGTTAGGTCTTCATGACACATGCTTAACTCACTATATGTCTGCATTCAATTCTGTCTACTATTTAGTGATTTTGCCCAAATTATTCTAAAACTTTTGATGCACTTCCTTTGTTTTTAATTCTTTTTTGCGGCCACTTTCTGCATTAGCTCTGTATTCCCTTCTACTCCATTACCACACAGTCTGGTAAAACGTCTCCAGATTCTGAATTCTGTATATAAAAACCTGCAGATGCTTGAAGTCCCAAATTAAAAATAAATGTGTTTCAAGTAGCTATCACATCAACCAGCATCTGCAGAATTTTACTGGCTGTTTTAACCATTATGCAACCATTTATGTTATTTAATCTCTTGATTTCCATACTACCATAGACTTTCATTTTGTTCTCTTAAGCCCTCCCTATATTATACACAATTTAAAACTTGTATAATTATTAATGTTTCACAGTTCAGATGAAATGCAAGAACAACAGAGGTTCCCTGATCATCAGATAAGGAGTTCAAAACAGGAGAAAGACATTGACAAAATTGGCACCAAATCCTTCCCTGCTCAACCCTCAAAGAGTCACTGCAGCTAATCAACACTTACTACAGGAGCAATGTCTGTGGGGACCAACCTTTCACCAGGTAATCCTCTCTCACGTCTGAGACCTCTAAAAAAACACAGGTATAAGCACACAGTGATTGCTCTCAAAGTTAGAGCCATGTTCATTCTCAGGAATGATGGCTCAGGACCCCTGTTGGTTGTCTCTGATGATGAATAGGACTTCTCCATTCCCAAAAGGGACTTCTGGCCACAACATGAGGCTCTGAAAAGTGCAAAAATGGAAAGATGAATCTTCTGTCCTTATGGAAATATTCCTGGCAATTTCTTACTTTGAGTGTCCTTGGCTTAAGCAGTTATCTTCTTATGCACACAGTTCTTCAGAAGGCAGTGTAGATTCATCAGCATTTCCGCTGCCCCAACATTTTGCATATGACGTTACCCTGATGTTATCCAGGATTCCAAATAAACGGCATAGGGCACATGAAATTCTCAGAGCATTTTTCATTATTAACCATTGCCATTAACTCCCAAAGAAATGCTTGCAAAGTTCATTCATGCAACATTTATTCACACAAAATTCATCTACCTATCATCAGTTTTTTGGACTTCACAGAGGGCAAATGGACATTACTAAGCCAAATGTTCAGGTGTATCTTGGCTTTGAAATGTTCAATTCTTTTCTATTCTATAAGGTTATTTTAGAATCAAATTTTCAGATAAGACCATAAACATAGGAGCAAAATTCAGCCACTTGGCCCATCAAGTCTGCTTTGCCATTCCATCATGGCTGATTTATTATCCCTCTCAACCCCATTCTCCTGCCTTCTCTCCATAAACTTTGCTGCACTTACTAATCAAGAACATATTAACCTCTGATTTAAATATACTCAATAACTTGGCCTCCACAGCCAACCGTGGCAATGAGTTCTACAAATTCACCACCCCCTGGCTGAAGAAACTCTTTCTCATCTCTTTTCTGAATGGATCTCTCTCTATTCTGAGGCTGTGACCTCCAGTCCTAGACTTGCCCATGAAAGGAACATTCTTTCCATGTCCACTCTGTCTAGGCTTTTCAATATTCAATAAGCTTCAAAGAGATCTCTCCCCATTCTTCTAAACTCTAGCGAGTACAGGCTCAGAGCCATTAAGTGCTCTATTTCTCCCTGTTTAGAAAATAGTCTACTCCTTTATTCCTTCCAAAGTGCATAACCATACTCTTTTCTATACTATATTCCATCTGCCACTTCTTTGCCTATTATCCCAATCTGTCTAAGTCCTTCTGCAAGTCTCTGCTTCATCAACTCTGCTTGTCCCTCCACCTTTCTTTATATTGTCTGCAAACTTGGCCACAAAGACATCAATTCCATCATCCAAACCATTGACTTATAACATGAAAAGAAGCAGTCCCAATACCAACCCCTGTGGAACAACACTTGTCACCAACAGCCAACCAGAAGCAGCTGCCTTTATTCCGACTCTTTGCCTCCTGCTATTCAGCCAGTCTGCTTTCCATGCTAGTACCTTTCCTGGAATACCATGAGCACTTATCTTGTTAAGCAGCCTCATGTGCGGTAGCTTGACAAAGGTCTTCTGAAGATTAAAGGAATCAATATCCACTAACTTTCCTTTGACTATCTTGCCTGCTATTTCCCCAAAGAATTCCAGAAGATTCGTCAGGCAAGATTTTCCCTTAGAGAAAGCATGCCAACTTTGGCTTATTTTATCATGTGCCTCCAAATACCCCAAAATCTCATCCATAATAATAGACTCTAACATTGTCCCAATCACTGAAGTCAGGCTAACTGGCCGATAATTTTCTTTCTTCTGCCTCCCTCCCTTCTTCAAAGATTCAATTCCAAGTACATTTATTGCAAAATAATGTATAAATCATACAACTCTGAGATTTGCTTGCTCACCAGTAGCCACAAAGCAAGAAACTCAAAAGAACCCAATTAAAGAAAAGACCAACGCTCGATGCGTACAAGAAAAGCAGAAAAAAAATCATGCAAACAATTGAAGCGAACAACAACATTCCGAGCCAAAATGGAGTCATCAGATCCAAACCCTGGAGCAGTCCGGACCAGGCCTAAAGCCTCACTTGTCAGTTCATCGTATTGGTGGGCATGGAGTATAGCAGCTGGAGCAGTCTTCGTTGCCTCAGCACCATGGAGAGAGGAGTGACCATTGTGGAGAACAAGAGCGATCCAACCTTGCACCTGGGCCAGTTGTACGGGCATCGGAACTCCACTGCCCCGATCCCTCCTCTCTGAATGGCTCACTCCATCAGCACTGATTCTGCAACACAGCATCTCGGCTCAACCCCCGAACTTGCCTCCGCATCGCTCACCACCTCACTAATTTAACACAAGTTACCTCAGAACATGTGTTTTAGTGATAGTTTTAGTTCAATATCTTGCCCTTTTTCTTAAGCTTCCACTGAGCCAGATGTCGCACGCATTCAGTAGTGCCTGCGTAAAGTGAGGAGTGACATTTGCAATTTTCGAGTCCTCGGGAACCATTCTAGAATTGATTGATTCTTGAGAGATCTTTACTAATGTCTCCGCAATCCCTTCAGCTACCTCTTTCGGAACCCTGGGGTGTTGTCCATCCACTGCAAGTGACTTGCCTACCTTCAGAAGGAATAAGGTATAAAGTATCAGGCAGCTTCCCAAGAAATAAGGTAGATTATCTCGTAGCACAGTCAGTTGCTGTCTGCAGCATACAGATTAGTGACAATTCTTCAGATGACCTTCAAGCAAAAATAAAGCAGCCGCAGCTTTCATTGGAACTTGACAAATTACAGATAATACACGTGCCACTGATTTAAAATGGACAGTGGACATGGAGGTCTCTTTTCAAAATCAATGAAGCCCTTATTTTTGTACACAGTCCCTTATTTAATCAATGACACATTTGTGAAATGAGTATGTCATTGGTTCTGCTGTTTCATGCAAGCACATAATGATTGACATCATTGAATATGGTTCCAATTACAGCTCATTTTCTGAAAATACAGGTCAGGTAGTCAACTTGTGTTCCCATTACTAATTAGGATAACTAGTGGGATGCATAAACATCAAGAAACACCTCACAAAAGATCAGTTTTAATCATTGTTCATCAGGTGCAGTCAATAATTAAGCAATAGCTTGAAATATAATTAACCAGTGGAACAGGAGAACAACTGTGACTCTTCATTCAGAGGTATGAGTGCTTATGGTCTTTATGCTGGAAAACCCCCAGCAATTCTTTGGTTACAAGTTTCACAATGGATTTGGTTTATTGTACCATTAAAATTCTCCAAAAATTAAACTGCTCGCTATGAAGGATAGAATGGTAGCGTAGTGGTTAGCGCAATCACAACAGTGCCAGCAATAACCTTTCAGGTTTCGATTCCCACCGCTGTCTGTAAGGAGTTTGTACATCCTCCCGTGAGAGCGAGTGTCTCCTCCAGGTGCTACAGTTTCCTCCCATGTGCCAAAGATGTACCGGATGGGTGGGTAGGTCGTGGGCATGCTACATTGGTGCCTGAGGTGTGCCAGGCTGGCCCCAACACAATCCTCAGATGCAAAATGGCATGTTTCACTGTATGCTTTAATATACATGCAACAGTTAAAGCTGATCTCTCTCTCTCTCCTAATTTGATTTTTAAATTCCTGGAGATGATGAGCCCAGCATTCAACTTGAAAGATGAACCTGTCTTCAGCAAGGGTTTCCCCAAAGCAACATCACTGCCTTTGTTTGGTGGAGATGCTGAGTTCATAGTGAGTATATTTAGACAATAGCAAACTCAGTTTTGAAAATGACAGGGATATACTGCTTGGGTGAAGACATAGATAAAAATATATCGCATCTCTCTGAACTTCAAATAATGCCAATGCACTTTATGGTCAATGAGTTATTTATTGAAGTGCAGTCACTGTTCTAAGGTAGATAATGTGGTCATAAAGGTGTTTCTGAACATATTTTAAAATGTTCTTAAATAATGATTTAAATATAAAATTTGAAATAACTGAGCTACGTCTGTGGAATAGGAGAAAAATCCAGAGGCCCAGCGATCAGACCCTGTGTCAATAAGCTGCAATAGGCTGATCTGTACGTTGTTGCCCAGTTGAGAGGAGAAGGCTGGGACATGAAATCTGAATGGAACTTTTCTAGCTTCAAGTGGCATGGCACTGCAATTCAGCTTTACTGATAGCCCAGGGGAGCAAAGGTGTATCTGGTTTCCCCGAACACAAAAGGGCATATATATTGCGTAATAGACCAGATGCTGTGCATATTATAGAACAGAGAGGGAGATTTAGTTACTGCTGGCGATTTAACAACGAAGACAAGGTGGATACATTACAAGTGCTCAACAGGTTCCTTTTACCCATCAGTGCTCGATATAGTCTCATCCGCCAAACACAGGCGACACTAGTGAAACAAGTCACTCTGCACACTCCCTGCCATGGGTTTACTGCTCCTAAAAGAAAACCCCATGACTTTGGAGCCCTGCTTCCATGGTTACAGTGAACTGGGATAAAGCATCTGTACACTAGTGACTTACTGAATTGTCTCAAGTGAAGTTCATGGATACAGCACATAAAGGCAGCTCTTGGCTGATGAGATGCTGTTTTTATTGTCAGTCAACAAGGTGTGACATTCCTTATAATAGAGCACTGCCTCCTTTAACTAGCTGAAGATGCGAAATGCCTGACTAGGCATAAAACCTGATGCTTGGCTTGAATGAAAGACTTCAATTAACGTCTCATGAATAGCACCCATCCAGAGCTTTGTTTGAATTCTTAAAGGTTCCTAAAATTTATACCAGGATCCAGATCGTTACTTTAAAGAGTCAATAGGAAAACTTGGAAGTCAAATTCTGTGAATGAAAATTACAACAATAGTTTAGAGTCTTTAAAGTAAACAATTCATACAGATTCCAATCTTGTTTTACAATCCATATAGTCATACTAAATTTGTATTTTGTTACATGGCGTTTTTGAGCCAAGACATTCATACATACATCAATTGATTTATTGACTAATTGATTGATTGAGTTATAGCAGGGAACAGGCCCTTAAAACCATGCAGCCCAGCGACCCCCAATTTAGGACACAAGAGGTACTACAGATGCTGAAAATCTAGCGCAATACACACAATATGCTGGATGAGCTCAGCAGGTCAGACAGCTTCTATGGATGGGAATAAACATTCTCGCTTTGGACCAAGACCCTTCATCAGGACCCCAATTTAACCTGAGCCTAATCATGGGACAATTTACAATGACCAATGAACCTATCAACCAGTAAGTCTTTGACTGTAGGAGGAAATCCATGCAGTCACATGGAGAACATACAAACTCCTTAGAGACAACCCTGGGAAATGAACCCAGGTCACTGGTACTGCAAAGCGTTGTGCTAACCATTACACTTTGAAAATTAGTGTGAAGTAGACTTGCTTCTCAAAAATAGCATTTGTGAATAATCAGTGGGATTGGAAACTGCTTTCTCTGCCTGGGCAATGAGACTACTGAACTCCCTATCACCACCCAGGTCTCATCACTTATGAAGCACCAGCAGCATTATACTGTTTACTTTTTAACTCGTATCATAAATGCGCCTTTTGCTAAATGTCAATCTTCTAGAATATATTTTATTATTTGTTAATTTATTTGTGGTAATATTACTTTACCACACTGTAGAATGTGTGAGTTATATGTAAGGCTTGTGTATCTTGATCTGAAAGAACATTGAAAGACAATAAACTTGAAGCTGAATTCACAATCTGAATTGATTATGCCCATATAAAGTGATCCCAGAAGTCATTAGAATCACTATATATAAGCATTATCACTTCAGATTCAAAAGATAGTTTTCTCATAGGTAACATTTCTACTTGGATAATGATCAAATATAGTATGTATGCAGTCCAGATTATATACTGTTATTAAATGCAATACATGCAGTGGAGAGGTATCACTACTCCCGGGGCTGACGCAGCAAAACCAAAGCAATGTGGACCTACAAATCCACTGCCACTGGATCTTCCAGAGCTGGTCCTCATTACTAAACAAGACAAACTGTACTGTGAATCAATGACCAGAACTGCTGTCTCACACTTCCGGCAAGCCCGCCACAATTCTGAACGAAAACCGAAAAAAACTGCAGATGCTGGACATCCGAAACAAAAACAGAAAGCACTAGAAAACTCGGCAGGTTGGGCAGCATCTGTGAAAAGGGAAACAGTCAGCCTGAGTCAGCCATGAGCACAGCTTGGCCTGGCTGAGATTTTTCGGCATTTTCTGTTTTTATTCTGAGGCTCAGTCCTGACCTCTAGCACTGTTTCTGTGTAGTATACTCATTTTTCCTGTTGGCTTCCTCTGGGTGTTCCCAGTTTCTTCTCAGTTCTAAAGTTGTGTGGGTTGATAGGTTAATTGGCCACTGTAAATTGCCCCAAATGTGTAGGTGAATGGTAGAACCTGGAGTTGTCGGTGGGAATCCGAGAGGATAAAATAGGATGAGTGGTGGATTAGTGTAAATAGGCGGTCGATGGTCAGTCTGGATGGTGGGCCAAAAAGCCTGCTGCCATGTTGTGTGACTAAAGTGTTTAATCTCCTGACCAGAGGTGAACTTGCCGTGATTAAGGATCACTGAGCACATGAAATATTACATGAGACAATATCTTTAAAAGCAAGTGGAAATGTAATCAGCAATTTGCAAAAAGGAAAGTGAGGACTGGAAATTAAGTTTGTGGTCAAGAGATGGATGTACATTTGGCAATAAACACATCACACCCACCAACTCTCCCTCTCTCCCTCCAGAATCCAACCCCAATGACCATCTTCACTTCTCCCAGATAAACGCCACTTCACAGGCTGGCGGAATTGTAGGTGTTATTGCATGAGGTGAATGTGAGGAGAAATGTTCAATTTGGCATTCCTCAAAATCTGAAGTAGAGGTCACATTTCAGGAGCTGTGTAGATGGCAGAGGTGAAGTCAGTGCTACTGTGTTGACCTGGATCTGGGAATTGAAACCATTCCATCGTGGTAAATTTGACAAAGCTGACAAGGTGAGTCTGTCCACGTGGATAGTTTACCATGGAAGTTGGGCCAAATATGCCTAGCACAAAATCTGTTACTGTTGACTCACACCAAGGTCACAACCATTCCTGCAACTCTCCTGTTCATTACTGTGCAGATCTAAACACAGGGCACAGTTGACCCTGCAATTTGAAAGCATTGCAGTACTCATATCCACAAAGGGCTATGGACAAGCAATTGCAATACAATTTACTCAGAACGTCATTTATTAAGGTCCACAAGAATCGATGGCCACTTGCCAGCATACATGTGCTTCGTGCAGCTTATAACAACCTGGATTATGCTGACCCGACCAGTTGTCCTGCTCGTCCAGATTTACCTTTTCTGCGTGAAGATCAATCAAACTGACTCTCTGCACTGACAAACTTCCTGTTAGGTGAACCAGGCAGCTAGACCCAGAGAGGACCATTGTCACCCAGGAATGTCCCAAGTGTTTGCCATTTTAATTAAATCTTTTGCCTTGACGTGCCTTTGACAACAGTGAGCGTATAGTGGGGGTCTTTGATGATGGATACATTCTTGTAAATGTACTCAATGGTGGGGAGGGCTTTGCTTGTGATTGACTGGGCTGTATCTGTCATTTTCAATAGCCCTTTCCATTCCTGGGCATTGGTGTTTCCATACCAAGCCCGAATGTAACCTGTTCGGATACTCTCCATGTTCATCTATAGAAGTTTGTCAATGTATTAGATGACATGCCAAGCTATGCAACCTTCAATGAAAGTAGAGGTGCAGCTGGGTCTTCTTTTGTGATGACATCTATGTGCTGGTCCCAGGACAAGTCCTATAATATATTAACACAAGGAATTTAAAGCTACTGACCCTCTCCACCTCTGGTCCCCTAATGAGTTGGGATATTACATTGCAGCTCTACAAAATATTAGTTAGACCGCACTCGGAGAATTGTGCATGGTTCTAGTTGCATTGAATCGTCTTTACTTCTTACATCCTTCACACACATGAGGTGTAAAAATCTTTACGTTATGTCTCTGTCTGAATGTGCAATGTGCAATCATAGTAATTTGTGATTGCTATAATTACACATTACAGGATAAATGTGGTAGCAAAAGAGTGAATGCAAAAGAGATTCATCAGGATTTTTGCCTAGAATGGAAGCTGCAGATATAGGAATAAGTTTGATAGATTGAGCAGACTCAGTCCAAGAAATTTATTCTCTGATGTGGTAGAGTTACAATGGTGCTTAAAGAGGGCACCTGCAGGGTGATAGGGAAAGAATAGCATAAGGTACGGCTGCTGAGGAGGCAGGAGGAAGACAGCGTAGTGGTATGGCATAAGACGGCTCATTTATAGAGACAGACTTGTTGAAATGCTCCTTGTGCATTATCATTATTTAATTCCATGAACCCACCAGAAAACTACATGCAACCACTATTCATAGCAAATATAATGAACACACAGAAAATGTCAGAAATTAATTCACATTGCACTAAAGATTCTTGCAAACTATAGTCATAATTACTGTCTGTATGCTAAACAGTTTAAAAACACAATCAAGGAAACAAAACCACACCAAGTTTTAACCATGAACATCAAAATACTTCAGAAGTCATGGTCTGTCTTATCGTTCTCTTCAGCTGATACTTCCAAAGACAACCACAAGATCACTCAAGTCAGTATATTCCTGAATTATGGTACTAGTTTTCATAACATGGAATTGTGGAATGCTCTGGAGGCCCAATGCCAGTGCATGCCACCTGCCATAGGAATCAGCACAAAGTTCAGTGGCAGAGTTCAATGCACTTTGTATCTGGCCCCTCAGCTTTAACCATTGCTGTCATATGAAGCACTGTTCTATTTCAATGATCGGAGTAACTGACCCTGGATAGCACAAGTGAAATTTAGTGTTTCATTTGTTTCCTTAGTTTGATTAATATGATTTTCAATCAATTTATATCAATTACATAGTACTTTGTAAAACAAAAATATAGCTTTGGCTATTAAAGAAAAAATATCTTTTTAGAGCTTTAAATTAATTTCAACTGTTTTTTAATGTCTCCAATATTGACAAAAATGTTAGAAATGCTTTTGATAGCATGAGTAATGAAAGGACTGTCAGAGGTCAATGGTGCCCATCACCTTGAAAAGGCTGCACGATAGGTTCTGTTTACTTAAACATTTGTAACAAAGTTCTGCTCTGCAGATGTTCCTTACCATCTAAAGGCATAAATAAATTTACATGAGATCAGGGAGGCTATATAATTTGAAACTGGGAACATGGCCCAAAACAAGTCCCAAAACTCAAGTTTAATAGCAACAAGTTGAACAATGATGAGCTGGCCCACAGAGAGGAGATGGTAGAGCTCAAGGCCTGGTGCCAGACAAACAACCCCTTCAGCAAGACAAAAGGGATGTTATCAACTTCAGGAGAACTTGCACCACTCACACTTCTCTATAGATTGGTGGCACTGTAAAAACCGTGAGCAGTTTCAAACCCCTGGGAGTGCCCATCTTGCACTGTAGGTTTTTGCAAATAAAATAAATAAGGCGTTTTTTGTTTCAGAAAAAACCATAACACATTTTATTGAACTCCAAAACCTGAACACAGAAGCAGGCTAAAAATACTTTACACAATTACATCATCACCTTAGACCAGCCTCTTAAAGTGAAACCCAAACTCAATATCAGTGGTTGTGAATTTTGTACATTTCACCAATTATGTTATTGTATAGAACAACCTCTCATGGTCCCAGAACATATATATACAACCAAGGAAGCCCATCAACACCTGTACTTTCTGAAATGGCTGAGGAGAGCTAGACTATGCACATCTATACTCACATCATTCTAATGGATGTGCAGTTAGGAGCATCCTAACAAGATGTATGGTAACTCATCAGTTAATAACGCACTGGGGTGATTGATAAGTTTGTGGCCTAAGGTAGAAGGAGATGAGTTATTAACTTCAAACTTTCTGCATAATCAAAGAGTTGACCTGCATGTACATGTAACGAGAGCTGTATAACTCATCTCCTTCTACCTTAGACCACAAACTTATCAATCACCCATGCTGTGGACACTTTCTGGAGGTCCAAGATCCATATGTTCCACGACTGCTGAACTAAGTGTGTAAATGGAGGAGAGGACTATGTTGAAAAACAAATGTGCTAGGTTTTCTAAAATTAACCCCTTCTACCTTAGGCCACGAACTTATCAGTCACCCTCATGTGTATTGTGTTGTGTGTGTGTGTGTGTGTGTGTGTGTGTATATATATATATATAAAAATATAAGATCTCCTATTAGGAAACGAGTTAGGACAGGTGACAGTAATGTGTGTAGGGGAACACTTAGATTTCATAACACCATTAGTTTCAACTTGATCATGAATAAAGATAGATCTGGTCCTTGGGTTGAGGTTCTAAACTGGAAAAAGGCCAAATTTGAAGAAATGAGAAAGGATCTAAAAAGCGTGGATTGGGACAGGTTGTTCTCTGGCAAGGATGTGATTGGTAAGTGAGAGGCCATCAAAGGAGAAATTTTGAGAGTGCAGAGTTTGTATGTTCCTGTCAGGATTAAATGTAAAGTGAATAAGAATAAGGAACCTTGGTTCTCAAGGGATATTGGAACTCTGATAAAGAAGAAGAGAGAGATGTATGACATGTATGGGGAAACAGGGAGAAAATAAGGTGCTTGAGGAGCATAAAAAGTGCAAAAAAATACTTAAGAAAGGAATCAGGAGGGCTAAAAGTAGACATGAGGTTGCATTGGCAGTCAAGGTGAAGGATAATCCAAAGAGCTTCTACAGGTATATTAAGAGCAAAAGGATAGTATGGGATGAAATTGGTCCTCTGGAAGATCAGAGTGGTCAGCTATGTATGGAACCAAATGAAATGGGGGAGATGTTAAATGGGTTTTTTGCATCTGTGTTTACTAAGGAAACTGGCATGGAGTCAATGGAAATAAGGCAAACAAATGAGGTCATGGAACCTATACAGATTGAAGAGGAGGAGGTGCTTGCTATTGTGAGGCAAATCAGAGTAGATAAATCCCCAGGACCTGACAGGGTATTCCCTCGGACTTGGAAGAAGACTAGTGTTGAAATTGCAGGGGCCCTGGCACAAATATTTAAAATGTTGGTATCTACAGGTGAGGTGCTGGAGGATTGGAGGATAGCTCATGTTGTTTCATTGTTTAAAAAAGGCTCTAAAGGTAATCTGGGAAATTATAGACCAGTAAATTTGACATTGGTAGCAGGTAAATTATTGGAAGGAGTACTAAGAGATAAGATCTACAAGTATTTGGATAGACAGGGACTTATTAGGGAGAGTCAACACGGCTTTGTGCGTGGTAGGTTATGTTTAACAAATCTATTAGTGTTTTTCAAGGAGGTTACCAGGAAAATGGATGAAGGGAAGGCAATGGATGTTGTCTACATGAACTTCAGTAAGACCTTTGACAAGGTCCCGGATGGGAGGTTAGTTTGGAAGATTCAGTCGCTAGGTAGTAAATTGGATTAGACATTGGCTCAATGGGAGAAATCAGAGAGTGGTAGTGGAGGATTGCTTCTCTGAGTGGAGGCCTGTGACTAGTGGTGTGCCACAGGGATCAGTGCAGGTTCCATTGTTATTTGTCATCTATATCAATAATCTGGATGATAATGTGGTAAATTGGATCAGCAAATTTGCTGATGATACAAAGATTGGAGGTGTAGTGGGCAATGAGGAAGGTTTTCAAAGCTTGCAGAGGGATTTGGACCAGCCGGAAAAATGGGCTGAAAAATGGCAGATGGAGTTTAATACAGACAAGTGTGAGGTATTGCACTTTGGAAGGACATACCAAGGTAGAACATACAAGGTAAATGGTAGGGCACTGAGGAGTGCAGTAGAACAGAGGGAGCTGGGAATACAGATAGAAAATTCCCTAAAAGTGGTGTCACAGGTAGATAGGGTCATAAAGAGAGCTTTTGGTACATTGGCATTTATAAATCAAAGGATTGAGTATAAGAGTTGGAATGTTATGGTGAGGTTGTATAAGGCATTGGTGAGGCCGAGTTTGGAGTATTGTGTGCAGTTTTGGTCACCGAGTTAAAGCAATGATATTAATAAGGTTGAAAGAGTTAATACATCAAGTGGAAAGAACACATAAACTTCCGGAATCTTTCTCAACAGCTATTTTAATAGTATTGCCAAAAAAAGATAGAGACCTTTTAAAACCAGCATCATATAGACCTATTTCTTTATTAAACACTGAATATAAAATAATAGCAAAAATCTTATCTAATAGATTATCTAAATGCTAACCAAAATTAGTGAATATGGATCAAACAGGATTTATTAAAAATAGACAATCGGCAGATAATGTAACCCGGTTATTTAGTATAATCCATTTAGCACAAAAGAGGGAGGAAATGAGTGTGGCAGTTGCTTTAGATGCAGAAAAAGCATTTGATAGATTGGAATGGGATTTTTTTATTTAAGGTATTGGAAAAATATGAATTAGGAACATCATTTATAAAATGGATTAAAACCTTAAATACTAATCCCAAAGCTAAAGTAGTGACAAATGGTCAAATTTCAACATCATTTCAGTTAACAAGGTCAACTAGGCAAGGTTGTCCATTATCACCTGCTTTGTTTGTGTTGGCAATAGAGCCATTAGCTGAATTAATTAGAATGGACCCAGATATTAAGGGTTTCAGAGTTAATCAGGAAGAATACAAGATTAACTTATTTGCTGATGATGTTCTACTTTATTTAACAGATCCATTACATTCATTACGCAAATTATCTTATAGATTAGAAGAATATGGGAAAATATCAGGTTATAAAATAAATTGGGATAAAAGTGAAATTTTACCTCTTACTAATGGAGACTATAGTCAATGTCAATTAATAACCCGATTTAGATGGCCGGCAAATGGTATAAAATATTTAGGTATAAGAGTTGATAATGACATAAAAAACTTATACAAATTAAATTATTTACCATTTTTGAAAAAAAAATCAGGAAGATCTTGATAAATGGATGGCATTACCAATAACATTAGTAGGTAGAGTAAATACTATAAAAATGAATATATTCCCTAGACTACAATATTTATTTCAATCATTACCAATACAATTACCCCAGAAGTTTTTTCAAGAATTAAACAAATATGTGAGGAAGTTTCTCTGGAAAGGTAAGATATCAAGAATATTGTTGGAAAAATTGACATGGAAATTTGATCTAGGAGGGTTACAACTTCCAAATTTTAAGAATTATTATAAAGCAAATCAACTTAGATTTATTGCATCTTTTTTCGAGAAAGATAAACCGGCATGGATTAGAATAGAACTAGATAAAATAGGAGAAAACATACCAGAAGATTTTATATATAATTGGGAATCTAAATGGATATGGGAAAAGAAAGAATCTCCTATATTAAAACATTTGATTGACTTAAGGAATAAGATAAATGTTGATGATGAGACAAAAAAACTTTATTAGCAAAGAGATCTTTAATTCAAAATAGACTTATTCCTTTTACAATGGACAATCAACTTTTATATAATTGGTTTCAAAAAGGGATTAGATATATAGGAGATTGTTTTGAAGGAGGTATATTAATGTCATTTGATCAATTAAAGAATAAATATAAAGTATCAAATAACACTTTATTTTGTTACTTTCAACTAAGGGCTTATTTAAGAGAAAAATTAGGTCAAACAATGTTATTGCCAAAATCTAATGAAATAGAAATTTTAATTCAAAAAGGAAAGATTAAAAAATTTATATCTTGTATGTATAATTTGATTCAAAAACAGGCAATTAAACAAGGAGTCCATAAGTCAAGACAAAAATGGGAAAGTGATTTGAATATTAAAATTGAAGAAACAAATTGGTCAAGACTATGTCTTGATAGTATGACAAATACAATAAATGTTCGGTTAAGATTAGTGCAATATAATTTTCTACATCAATTATATATTACACCACAAAAAATAAATAAATTAAATCCAAATTTATCTGATCAGTGTTTCCGATGTAGCCAAGAAACTGGTAATTTTTTACATTCTACATGGTCTTGTTCTAAAATTCAACCTTTTTGGACAAATTTAAGACTTTTACTGGAACAAATTACAGGAACACAACTTCCTCATAATCCAATATTACTCTTACTAGGTGATATTGAAGGGATAAAACCGAAACTCAAACTAAATAAATATCAGAAAGAATTCATAAAAATTGCACTGGCAGTAGCCAAAAAGGCTATTGTAGTTACTTGGAAATCGGATACATATTTAAGTATAGATTGTTGGAAGATAGAAATTTATTGCTGTATTCCATTAGAAAAAATTACTTATAATTTAAGAGATAAATATGAAACATTTCTGAAAATTTGGTGCCCTTATTTACAAAAGACAGGACTAAATATATAGGTGCTCTGAAGATGAAATAATTGGTTACTTGGGGAAAGAAATAAATATATATACTAAAGTTATTACGAACTCCGTGGAGCATGTGGAGATCTTCCAACAACCAGGCATTCTTTCTTTTTTTTTCTTTCTTTCTCTTTTTTTTCTATAGGGAAGTTAGGGGGGAGGGGTTAAGGGGAGGGGGGAAGGGTTATATACATTTTTTTTCCATACTTTACTCTGTAATCACTTAAAAACGCAATAAAAAAAAGTTTTCAAAAAAAAAAAATAAGGTTGAAAGAGTGCAGAGAAAGTTTACAAGGATGTTGCTGGGACTTGAGAAACTGAGTTACAGAGAAAGGTTGAATAGGTTAAGACTTTATTCCCTGGAGCGTAAAAGAATGAGGGAAGATTTGGTAGAGGTATATAAAATTAAGATAGGTATAAATAGAGTGAATGCAAACAGGCTTTTTCCACTGAGGCTAGGGGAGAAAAAAACCCATAGGACATGGGTTAAGGGTGAAGGGGGAAAAGTTTAAAGTGAACATTGGGGGGGGGCGGGGGGCTTCTTCACACAGAGAGTGGTGGGAGTGTGGAATGAGCTTCCAGCTGAAGTAGTAAATGCGGGCTCACTTTTAACATTTAAGAAAAACATGGACAGGTTAATGGATGAGAGGTGTGCAGAAGGATATGGTCCAGGTGCAGGAAAGTGGGACTAGGCAGAAAAATGGTTCAGCACAGCCAAGAAGGGCCAAAAGGCCTGTTTCTGTGCTGTAATGTTCTATGTTTCTATGGTTGTCTTATGTTCTAGATAGATAGATAGATGTCTACACACACACATACAGAAAAGTCCCAGTAAATGTAACATGAAGGATCCCACCCACCTTGCTCATGGATTGCTTGCCCCACTCCCATCAGGGAGGAGGCTATGTAGTATCCACACCAGGACCACCAGACACAAAAACAGTTACCTTCCCCAAGCAGTAGCACTTCCGCTCACTAACTCACCCCTCTACACGCCCAACCACCACTACTTATCATTTCCTGAGAGTCACCTTATGTACAGACACCCTTGGACCTAGTACCACTTTATGGGCATATAAACAATCAATCTATAACTTATCTTACACATTTATATTTATTCTGTTTTTATTATTATTGTATTCTTTAACTTATCATGTTTGTTGTGCTTCATTGGAGTTGCAATAGCAATTATTTTTTTCTCCTTTACAGTTGTGAACTGGAAATAAGATTAAACAATCTTGAAGAAGTCTTGACAATAATAAGTTTCTTCTCCACATGGAGATAAAGAAGTTTGATTTTAATGACCTGATTAACAATTCAGTGCAAGCAAATACCAATAATAAAAGCAGATTTTAACTGTTTGTGCTTATCACCAGAGATGTCATTAGAAGCTGTACTGCAAGCCAGAGGATTTTTTTTTGTTCTAATTGTGATTTATTTTGCAAAAAAAATTATGTATAATTTATCTTTTTATTTTTCTCATGAATGCCTCTTGAATGATCTTATGTGCCGGTGCTGCTGATGAAAGTAAGTCTTCACTGCAGCTATGCACACGTGGACTTCTGCATGTGACTTCCCAGGTACTGCAGCTATGCACACGTGGACTTCTGCATGTGGCTTCCCAGGTACTGCAGCTATGCACACGTGGACTTCTGCATGTGACTTCCCAGGTACTGCAGCTATGCACACGTGGACTTCTGCATGTGACTTCCCAGGTACTGCAGCTATGCACACGTGGACTTCTGCATGTGGCTTCCCAGGTACTGCAGCTATGCACACGTGGACTTCTGCATGTGACTTCCCAGGTACTGCAGCTATGCACACGTGGACTTCTGCATGTGGCTTCCCAGGTACTGCAGCTATGCACACGTGGACTTCTGCATGTGGCTTCCCAGGTACTGCAGCTATGCACACGTGGACTTCTGCATGTGGCTTCCCAGGTACTGCAGCTATGCACACGTGGACTTCTGCATGTGGCTTCCCAGGTACTGCAGCTATGCACACGTGGACTTCTGCATGTGACTTCCCAGGTACTGCAGCTATGCACACGTGGACTTCTGCATGTGGCTTCCCAGGTACTGCAGCTATGCACACGTGGACTTCTGCATGTGACTTCCCAGGTACTGCAGCTATGCACACGTGGACTTCTGCATGTGGCTTCCCAGGTACTGCAGCTATGCACACGTGGACTTCTGCATGTGGCTTCCCAGGTACTGCAGCTATGCACACGTGGACTTCTGCATGTGGCTTCCCAGGTACTGCAGCTATGCACACGTGGACTTCTGCATGTGGCTTCCCAGGTACTGCAGCTATGCACACATGGACTTCTGCATGTGGCTTCCCAGGTACTGCAGCTATGCACACGTGGACTTCTGCATGTGGCTTCCCAGGTACTGCAGCTATGCACACGTGGACTTCTGCATGTGGCTTCCCAGGTACTGCAGCTATGCACACGTGGACTTCTGCATGTGGCTTCCCAGGTACTGCAGCTATGCACACGTGGACTTCTGCATGTGGCTTCCCAGGTACTGCAGCTATGCACACGTGGACTTCTGCATGTGGCTTCCCAGGTACTGCAGCTATGCACACGTGGACTTCTGCATGTGGCTTCCCAGGTACTGCAGCTATGCACACGTGGACTTCTGCATGTGACTTCCCAGGTACTGCAGCTATGCACACGTGGACTTCTGCATGTGGCTTCCCAGGTACTGCAGCTATGCACACGTGGACTTCTGCATGTGGCTTCCCAGGTACTGCAGCTATGCACACGTGGACTTCTGCATGTGACTTCCCGGTACTGCAGCTATGCACACGTGGACTTCTGCATGTGGCTTCCCAGGTACTGCAGCTATGCACACGTGGACTTCTGCATGTGGCTTCCCAGGTACTGCAGCTATGCACACGTGGACTTCTGCATGTGACTTCCCAGGTACTGCAGCTATGCACACGTGGACTTCTGCATGTGGCTTCCCAGGTACTGCAGCTATGCACACGTGGACTTCTGCATGTGGCTTCCCAGGTACTGCAGCTATGCACACGTGGACTTCTGCATGTGGCTTCCCAGGTACTGCAGCTATGCACACGTGGACTTCTGCATGTGGCTTCCCAGGTACTGCAGCTATGCACACGTGGACTTCTGCATGTGACTTCCCAGGTACTGCAGCTATGCACACGTGGACTTCTGCATGTGACTTCCCAGGTACTGCAGCTATGCACACGTGGACTTCTGCATGTGACTTCCCAGGTACTGCAGCTATGCACACGTGGACTTCTGCATGTGACTTCCCAGGTACTGCAGCTATGCACACGTGGACTTCTGCATGTGGCTTCCCAGGTACTGCAGCTATGCACACGTGGACTTCTGCATGTGACTTCCCAGGTACTGCAGCTATGCACACGTGGACTTCTGCATGTGACTTCCCAGGTACTGCAGCTATGCACACGTGGACTTCTGCATGTGGCTTCCCAGGTACTGCAGCTATGCACACGTGGACTTCTGCATGTGACTTCCCAGGTACTGCAGCTATGCACACGTGGACTTCTGCATGTGGCTTCCCAGGTACTGCAGCTATGCACACGTGGACTTCTGCATGTGGCTTCCCAGGTACTGCAGCTATGCACACGTGGACTTCTGCATGTGGCTTCCCAGGTACTGCAGCTATGCACACGTGGACTTCTGCATGTGGCTTCCCAGGTACTGCAGCTATGCACACGTGGACTTCTGCATGTGGCTTCCCAGGTACTGCAGCTATGCACACGCGGACTTCTGCATGTGACTTCCCAGGTACTGCAGCTATGCACACGTGGACTTCTGCATGTGGCTTCCCAGGTACTGCAGCTATGCACACGTGGACTTCTGCATGTGGCTTCCCAGGTACTGCAGCTATGCACACGTGGACTTCTGCATGTGGCTTCCCAGGTACCTAATCTTGCAACAGAGCTGCTGGGGGTATAATGAATATCAAATTTCATGTCCCCATCTCTAAAAATGCTGATGCCAACTCATGTTGTCTGACATTTGCCCAGTCCCTTATTCTTTTAGGGTAGAAAGAACAGAGTTCATGATTTAGTCATAGCATATTATATTGCACCAGCTTGATTTGCATTTTTGGATTGCGTTACTCAGTTACAGCAATTACCAACCACAAGGAGAAAAAAACATCCAGATCATTGCATAAGAGCAGTATTGAAGCATGATATCTGCAGTGATAACAAATATTATAGGTATTTTGAAACAATTAGAATGAAAAGCATCTTTATAAAATGAATGTCCAAGAGCATAACAAAGGAAGATCTCAGGTGTAAGTGCATACAAGTCACCAAATGAACCCCAAAATCAATTACAGTAGCAATACTGTAAAGGCACTTATTCAATGTACAAAACAAAAGCTTTGATACACTATGATATATCTGAACTTATCATTATTTCTTTTGAGGGTTTTTTTAAAATCAGAGGCTTTCAAAGGAAGATGTTTGGACTTTAATTAACAGCAACACACACAAAATGAGGGATGATCTCATCAGGTCAGCAGCATCTACGGAAAAGAGTAGGTAGTCAACATTTCGGGTTGAGACCCTTCAGAACTTCATAATTAACATATGCAAATTGCAAGATATAGCAACGTGTAGCATTACAAACTGCAGCAAGTTGTGAGGATACATATAGACAAAGTTTAACAATTAGGTATTTACTCATGCAACACATTCTTTTGTCGGGTTTCATCCTGATCTCAATATCATCAGTCAGGTCGATGGCCAAAAAATAAAAACAAGTTAAGAAAATAAACAAGTTAATAGAGAAAATAAATATTCCTGATAATTATATGTAACCTTACTCCACCCTACTCTCAAACATCGCCAAGCCGCCAAAGCCCTCGTGTTTTCTTTTAAACACATATTAATGACTTGTACTGGACATGGGTGAGCAGAGTAATGTGTCTAAATATGTAGATGTCAGAAAGTTTGGTAAAATAAACACTGCATTAGCAGTTGTGCTCCAGCAAACAAGTGGCAGATGAACTTTAATGCAGAGAAGTGTGAAACGGTACATTTTGCAAAAAAGAAATGAAGACGACAGAAATGATATGATTTGGAATTCACTTAGTGCATGAATGGTGGAAACAGGATCAATCATTGTTTTCAAAAGAGAATAGAATAGGCTCTTGAAAGAACTTAAAGGATTTGCAGAGCTTAGAGGAGACACCAGGAGAACAACATTCTGCCAGGGTGGTGGTTGGGGCAGATACTTCAGGGAAATTTTAGAGTGCTTTAGAAAAACACATGCATGAAAGAAAAATGGAGGTCCATGTGGGAGGGAAGTGTTAGATTGATCCTGAGAGTAGGTTAAAAAGTTGGCCCAACTATAAAACTTCAGGGAGAAGGGGAGGCAGTTAAACAGCTATCATTGCCATAGAGGTTTAAAGATTCTACTATGTATTCAGCAGCAAGGATGAATTTAGTGCATAGCTACAGGTGCGCAAGATTGACTTAACACCAATCAATCCTGAGAAGGACAAATTTAAATCCTGCATTGATTTTTTAGCAGCAAATGAGTTATCGAAGGATAACGGACTTTAGCGTAAAGTTCAGATGCGCAATCTATAACACTCTTGCATCAGTCAAACTGCTTAAGTTTATTATTAGTGGGGCCGAATACTCCTTTAAATCCAAAATGCAATTGTGACATTTTAGTTATGCATGAGATGAGACAGTGACGGGCAACAGGTCAATGTGAGCAGATGCCAATCACATCTGCTGACCTATCTCAGTTTACACCAATATAACAGTACAAAGGGCCATGAAGTTGAGGCTCAGTTCAATTGTATTAGATTTACCAGACAAGCAGAATAAAAATAACCCACAGCTGTCACTGATGCCTGCCTCAGCGGGTTTGTTGATTATGGATACTCAGTTGATAGCTAAGATAGAGCTCTAATGTCTCCCTGAAACCTTTGATTGCAATTGCTAACTCAATGGAACTCAAAAGCTGGCTTTCTCTGACTTGGAGCCTTTAACAATCAAACCATCTGATTTTGAGCTTTGTTACTCTTGATGATGCCGGATATCTGTTAATTTCAAACAAACTAAGTGTTCTTTTAAGATCTCTCTTGCTGGCATATCTAACCATCAATTCTAGTGCTTGGTTTGGAAGAACCCAATGCTCATTATTTTAATAATGTTTGATTCAAACTTTGAGAATTGCACGAAGTTAGAGGTATAGTGGAGAACATTTTATCAAAAATGTTATATTATTAAAAGTAGAAATGGATAAATCAACTAACCATATCTACATTCATTTAGTGTGTTCATTTGGTTGTAATGTCACCTTTATACGTAATAAAATGAACTAAAAATACATTAAATGTCATCTCTTTTCTTAGTCACTGGAACACATACAATAATGAATTCATATTCATTGTGATGGAAATACTTTTCATCAGTCCTTGAGTACAAGGTGAAATCAATATTTATCAATTCTTCCTAGTAAAAATCAAAACCTGGCAATCCAATCTGGTATACTGTATATTTCTTAAGTTGTAGAATGTTAAAAATGAATAATGAAATATAAAGACTTGCTGCGAGATCTGGACCAGCTGGAAAAATGAGCTGAAAAATGGCAGATGAAATTTCGCAGACAAGTGTGAGGTGTTGCACTTTGGGAGGACAAACCAGAGTAGGTCTTACACAGAGAGCAGAAGGGCTACAGGTAGGTAGGGTCATAAAGAAAGCTTTTGGCACATTGGCCTTCATAAATCAAAGTACTGAGTACAGGAGTGAAGATGTTGTGTTGAAGTTGTCTAAGACTTGGGTTTGGTTTAATTTGGAGTACTGTGTGCATTTTGGGTCACCTACCTGCAGCAAAGATGTCAATGATTGAAAGAGTGCCGATAAAATTTACTAGGATGTTGCCAAGACTTGAGGACATGAATTATGGGGAAAGGATGAATAGGTTAGGACCTTATTCCCTAGAATGTAAAAGAATGAGGGGAGATTTGATAGGAGTATACACAATCGTGAGGAGTAAATGCGAGCAAGCTTTTTCCACTGAGGTTGGGTGAGATTTGAAGTCATGGGTTAAGGATGAAAGGTAAAATGATTAAGGGGAATATGAGGGGGAAATTCTTCACTCAACGGGTGGTGAGAGTATGGAACACGCTGCCAGTGGAAGTTATCGAGGTGCGTTTGATTTTAACATTTCAGATAAATTTGGATAGGTACTTAGATGGGAGGGGTAAGTAGGGGGCTATGGTCTGGGTGCAGGTTAATGGGAATAGATAAATTAATAGTTTGGCATGGACTAGATGGGATGAAGGTCCTGTTTCTGTGCTATAGTGTCTATGACTCTATCAGTTCGCTAAATCTCTCCTCATACGTCAACTCTAGCATTCTAAGAGTCAAGCTGGTGACTCTGCCTTACACATCCTTGTTTGGGTAGTGTCTCCACAGTAATGAAGCCAGCACATGGATGATAGAACAATAGAGGGCTATGTGGAGGGAAGGGACAGAAGTTATAAGTTTGGCACAATATTATGGGCCAAAGGATGGGTACTGAGCTGTATAGTCCTACATCTGTCCTATGTCCTAAAAAACATGATCAAACGTCAGGATTTTAAGAATATATATAACAAGAGGAGTCAGTCAAATCAAGCATCCTTTGAAGGGTGTTCAATTTAATAAGGTCCTTCCTGGATTCTTATATCTCTTTCCTTTCCTGTTTGCACATTCTGTGACTACATTAAATCTAATTATTTTAATCTGAATGTTCATTGTCATTTAGGGAGGGGATCTGCAAAGATTTACAAGTTTTGATTGCAGAAATTTCACTTTATATCAGTGCTCAATATTTTGAACCTATGGCCCCTGGTTTGAGCATTTTGAGTGGGAAGAAAAAGTCTCACAACATCTAACCATCCATATTGCTCAGAATCATAAATGTTTCAGTAGATCACATTTAATATTTCCAAACTGCAGAGAATATAGATTTAACTTTGAATTTCTCCACTTTGGGCAGCTCATCACCTTACGTCGATCCAGTGAACATTTGTTGTATCCTGTCTAGGACAGGAATATTTTTCAATATGCAAATTCATTTCTGCAATATGTGATTCCCCTTCATTCACCTCTGCCTCAGCACTGCTTGTCCACCCTATCAACACACACACACACACACACACACACACACACACACACACACACACACACACACACACACACACACACACACACTCACACACCACCACCACCACCACCACCACCACCCATCTTGTTTTCAACCTAAGGTTGAAGTAAAACCAAAAGGTTTTTAAAAAAAAACCCTTTCTGTTATGAGACTTAGGATCAAAATTCATTTAAATTATGGGAAATGTAGTGCTAACTACAGCTGGGGTCCTACAAAAAATGAATTTGGGTTCATAATGTGCATGGCTCAATAGAAAATGCTGTTCTTAATTTGACTTAAGTGAATCTCTCTCAAACAGGTCATAGGGATGTTGTAGGAAAAGGAAGAATATCTGTTATGGGAAATACGGAATGCTTTTTTTGGAGCCTATAATTATGTTAGGTATCAAGAAAATATAATATTCATACTTCATGATACCTATACTAATTATCTCCACAGTTTTCATCCTCATTTGTTAGTCACCAAAGATATTAAGAGAATTAAAAATATGATAAAACATACCTTCCCCATTTAATGAAGGTTATAAATTTTTATCTAATTTTGAGTCTTCAAAGGTAAATCTATTTGCTGCTAGCCGCATTATCACCCAGCCAACTGCTTACATAATATCTCAACCATTACGCAGCGAGATTCTATAAACATAAATTCCAGGCCATTAATATTTCAAGTAAACAGTGGAAAATTAGTTAACTCCAGGGCAACTAAGCAACCACAGAGTGCTATTTTTTATGATTTGTTGCACTCTAACTTTATAGCCCTTTCAACACACTTTCATTACAGCAAAATCTTACAACTTTAGATCTTGGAGTAGGTTATAAGTTTGGCATTGTGGGTCAAAGGATATGTACCTTGCTGTACTGTCCCGCATACGTCACGTGTCCCAAAAACATGATCTAAAGTCAGGATTTTCAGAATATATTTAATGAGAAGTCAGTCAAACAATCTTTGAAGGGTGTTGTAGGTCAAACAATTGATGCTACCAATTACAAACCAAGTTCTGGCCCTATGTAGTTGGCAGGCATATAAAGTTAGAATCAAAGTAATGTTATTGTCAAAGTATATATGCGTCACTACATACGACCTTGAGATTCAATTTCTTGCAGGCATTTACAGGAAAATAAAGAACTACTATAGAATTATACATAAATGAAGACTGACAACCAATGCGCAAAAGAAGACAAATTATTTAAATTAAATATCAATAAATAATTAATACTGAGAACATGAGTTGTACATTCATATATGAAATGTTTCCATTTCTGAGAGTAGCAACTTGGGAAAGAATATTGTGGCTCGTCTTTTTATAAATCTTATTTTAATTTTTTTTTAAATTTAATAAACAGTGAAATGTGATTCCACAGGAATTTATTTTGTGTTTTAATTCATTGTACCTTATTGTGTTTCTTTATATCAACAGGGAAACATCAAAAAGATTTTGCATGGTCAGGTCTAACTTCATGGTGCCTGCAGTCATTGTTTATCTGACTTGCAAAATGACCACAGAAATGATGCTGATGCCGTGTTAGGAACCAGATGTTCAGGATTGGATCAGTAAACCAGGTCCAGCGTGTTACCACCCAATGTCTGGCTGTACTACCAACTTCTTCCACATATTCACCAACACCATGAAAACTTGGATGAAGCATCTACAGGAACCATCACTCATGAATCTTTGCCTGGCATGTTTTTAGGACAAGAAGAGAAAAAGTTGCTCACAAATAAAAAAAATTCCATAAAAGAAAATATACAATAAATTGTTGAGCTGATCCTTTGCTGACAATCTGATTAGCACATTAACTCTGCAACCAGAAAGCATTACTAAATTGGGCTCCTGTGTAATATAATCTGATGCGTAAACACAATTGTAAACTCTGTTGACAATTTTTTTTCCCATTAATGCAGTAAGAGATTTATCTCACCTCTTCCATCAAGGGAGCGCATCAGATTAAAACCTGTTCTTTGCACAGGTGCTTAGAGTTATCAACCATGATAAATAATGTAACATAGTATGGACAGTTAGTAATTCTAGCATTTGCTGAAATAAATCCCTGCTGTTGCCTTGCAGGCCAACACGTCTTAATGTCCTGCATTTTAAAACCACTACAGTGATAGTATTTGCTCTGAATCACACAGCACATCTTAGAAAATTAAAATTCAGGGATACTGGGACCAACAGTAAAAATATAATTAAAATGCTGTCACATCTATAGCACCTGCTAAAAGGCCAAGTGGCCATTGCAGCAAGGTGGGGCTCTGACACACTATTTGCTATAACAGTGAGACGTGAATCTGTCAAGTCTAATTTATTGCATTAGATGAAGATGTTCTGATGCAAGTCAGCTCCATCATCTCACACACAGTTAAGTTTAACACAAAAATACAGAAAAAAATAGAGGGGAGACTCACTGCCAATATTTACAGGAATGGCAGTGTAGGTCTTAAGTTACTAGATCACCAGCCACTGACCCAGAAATATGAGCACAAATTCTACCATTGCAGCTGTGACATTTATATCAAGTTATTAAATCAATTTGGATTTTATTTTAGGAAAAAAGCTGATCTTAGGCACATTCATCAGAAAAGTACTTCGAGTAGTAAAAATCATTCTAGAAAACCAATGTCCTCCAGCAAAGGAAATCTTGCATCTTTTTCCCTAGGCTGGATATTATGCAATTGAAGATGTACCATTGATTCTTAATAGTCTCCATTACTCAAGGGCAAGTAAAGATGGGCAATAAATGCTGGCATTACAAAAGGTGGCTGCATCCTGTGAATGAAACCAGAAAAAAAACTACATAAAATTGTAAACAAATTTCTATCAGGTTCAATTGTGTTATGTGATTTTAGTTCTTGATTAAATTAAATTTTGTCACGTTATACTTTAATGATATGCAATAATCTTAGATGATATGATTGATATTCATCACCAGTCCTGTACTGAGCCTGTCATACCTACAGGACACTCTGCAGCACATTGCCATCATATCAGGGGATTGAGGGCTAGAGGCGGGTGTGGTACAACAAACTCTGTCACAGAAAGGAGAAACAAACTTTGACAACTATTCAACTCATTCAACACACACAAAATGCTGGTGGAATGCAGCAAGTCAGGCAACATTTATAGGAAGAAGTACTCATTCCTGTGGCTTAATGTACTATCAAAGCTGACAAGTGCTTAAAATGTTCTGACATTCAGAAACTCACAAAACCATAAAGAAAAATGCCTTTAAAAAATTTAAAAACCCAGATGACTACTCAAGGCAATCCCTTAACTTGAAAGGGAGAAGAAAACCTTGTCTTTTGTCATCTCGCTCAGTTTTATTTTACAAAATGATAGTTTATTTAATAGGAAGAAACAAGATCACATGGTAAGTATCAACTTGCATGATGAAATCATAATTAAGAGTCATGGCTAATCTTTAATATAATCATGGAGATTAGGTACGGATAGACCAGAAAGCATAAGTAAACCCCTGTGGTTTATGTAGGAAGCTATGTTATGCTCCTCACTGGAATTAAAATAAATCACATTACACCTGGGGGAGATCTAATAGAGATGTGCTGGAGTTCCATGAAGAATTATTGCAGAATAGTTTTCCAATAATTATCTGTGTAGAGTCCTCGCTTAAGCATTTTACTTTGTGATTTATGCAGCCATTATTATTTGCATGAGGTACTCATTTTCCAAGCAAGTCCTATTACTTACAGTAAACACAAAGTACACTGCAGGTGCTGGGGTCAAATCAACACATACAACAAACTGGAGGAAATCAGCAGGTTGGGCAGCATCTGTTGAAAGGAGCAGTCAACATTTCGAGCTGAGACCCTTTGTCAGGATTGTCCTGACGAAAGGTCTCAGCCCGAAACGTTGACTGCTCGTTTCAACGGATGCTGCCCAACCTGCTGAGTTGCTCCAGCTTGTTGTGCGTGTCCTATTACTTACATTGTCTGTAATTTCCTCTCAAGTTCAGCCACAGATTCTCTCCAGCTCCTTTCTTATTCTTCCAAGTATAGCTGTTTGCATTTAATCTGCCCCAGTCTTCAAGTGGATGGAAATTATTTCTCATCTCTATTTGCTGCATTATTTCAGATTGTCTATGTCTCTTCACTCAACTCCAGAAAAAACATCAGTACTTTGGAAAAAGATTGGCATTCAAAAACTGGTGTAGAAACAACTTCATAAATTCCTGACTCAAGAAAGACTACAGATGCTGGAAATTTCTAGTAACTCACACAAAATGCCAAAGGAACCCGACAGGTCAGGTATTCTGCTTTAAGGTTTTGTGAACTCCTCCAGCGTTTTTGTGAATTCCTTCCGAAATTCCTTCTGTCATGTTTCTTTCCAATCAACCAATCTCACTACATAACTTTGGGGACAACTTAAAATAAATTAACAACTTCTTCCCATTCACTGTCAGACTACTTACAGTACAATCGTCATTGATTCATTCAAAACCACATTTGCTTCTTGTCACTCTCCCTTAGAAAATGTGCCCTAACTTTACATACCATGGAAAAGTGAACACAGTTCTAAATACTTAGTTGCTATTGAGATAGAAGAGAGCAACAGCCAACTGTTACTAGTTCCACACAAAAGTATTCCAAATTCTTTGGAAAGCACAATAGATTGGGCGCTTTTTTTATATATAAAGGCAACAATGAACAGCCTTTTGAGGATAAATTTGAACTATAGGGGAGAGGAAAACAACAGAGTAGATTTAAAGCTCTGTTAAAATTAGTTTGATCTAGAAGTAGTCATCAACACTGACCTGCTCATCAACTTTGTGAGCAATGATTGAGGCACCTTCCTCCACTTCTGCCTCATTGATGGGCCGAATCCGAAGGGCCACCTGTGCAAAACAGAAACAGAGCTTGTTACTGAAGGCACCAATAGAGACAATACCACCATTGGCAGTCAATATGGAGTGCAAATGTTTTTCATGAAGGCACTGGATCTGGGCAGCAGAAGTAGTTTAAACATTGCTTCATTTATTCATAGGACCACACTTGTATATTGGTGATCCTAACAACTAATACCGTATTGCATTATGCACTTGCCCTAGGCCAAGTGGGCTATTTTTGCATCTAGTTATTTGGCATATCTTATGGTTGTTCAACTCTTTCATGGGACACATAGAATCTTAACAAATTCATTCCTCGGTGAATTCCAGATTAGGTATTTTGCCTTGGGTTTCACCAGTGATATGAACTTATACTTTAATGACCAGGTACTTCATTTACATTTTTTCTGCCTGGAGTCTTGACAACCTTAGACAACACAATGGTAACTCTAATGCATCCTACCTCAGGTGAATAACTGGCCCTCAATAATCCCAGATAGATTACACCCCAGATACACCCTTGAACCATGCTAGCTGACCCTAGTGTGAAGGGACTAAGGATTATGTATTGGGCCCAGGTTTGTTTGAAAACTAAATACAGGTCTTAGAATGCAGGCTGGATTGAACCAAACTGGGCCAGACTGACTCTTCAGTAGTAAATACTTTAAAAATCACCTCTGGTTAAAAGTATTGATGAGTGGTCGTTGTGTGGATACAATCCCCAAGATAGGGCCTGGCGGACTGGGAGGAGACACTCAGGAACCGAGGCTGGGCGGCAGCCCTGAACTGGCCACATTGTTAGATCGAACAGCCCAAGCAGAGGGGTTCTGAGAGATAATAACCGTAAGATATAGGAGAAGAATTAAGCCATTTGGCTCATCAAGTCTGCTCCACCATTTTGTCATGGCTGATCCATTTTCCCTCTCGGCCCCAATCCCCTGCCTTCACCCCATATCGTTTTATGCCCTGACTAATCAAGAAGCTATCAACCTCTCCTTTAAATATACTCACTCATTGCATGCCCCCATACCCTGAACCAGAGCAGCAGGTCTTTCCTCACAGCCTGGGACCCAAATATATAGGTTGTGGTTGGATTGAGCCTGATATTTATTTACAAAGTGCTTGGGCTAAGGTTCATTTTGACAGTGGATAGGTCATAATTAAACTTTACTCCCACCACGCAAACCTTCAATGTGAAGGGGGTATTAGTTTTTGTTTTGCAAGGAGTTAACGTTAGTGAGGATCCTCATTTCTTCTTGGAAGATGTTCCAATAATTTGGTGTTCCAAATCAACCAACAGGAACTAAATCAGCAGATTTGCCAACTAAACAAACTCCTTGATACAGACCATGATCTGCCATTCTCAGGTCAAAACCCTGTTGTTAATTAAAAATGTGGCTTTGTATCTTTAGTCAAATTATGAGAACCTGACACAGGGCACTATTGAAGAGTTGGTGTAACAGCAGTTCTATTATGCATACTTCCTGTTATATTTGTTTTTCATTTGAAATGGATACATGCCACAGCCATTATTGTCAAGAAGGTGACCCTTTTTTGTTAGCGAAACTGTCAGATCAAATGTTCTTGGCAACTTTTTGTGGTTTTCAAAATGATTGTCTATTTATGATGGTTGGAATCATGGAAGGAGTGTCATGCTGGATTAAATTCTAATAGTCTTCTTTTTCAGGCTGTGTCCAGATAAATGACTTCAGCCAACAAGGGACTACTGTTCTCGACTTATTCAGCTGAATAGCAAAAATAATTAATCCTCTGATTACCAGTCTGTTGAAAAAGAATCTGATTGTTCTTCAAAGAAACCTGTCCTCACTTCATTGAAAACATAAGAGAAACCTGTCTCCACTCAAAGGATGCCAAGTTCACAGGGATAATTTTGGCAGGCTCTGCTACCGGTCTTGAAGGATGCCAGTGTAATCAGAGATAGGAAGATAACACTATAATGTAGGCACTGTGGACCATGCTCATTATCAGAGAGGTTCCCCACCAATTACAGAGTCTCATTCTTTTCTCCCACGTGTTCTCAAAGGTTCCTGTTCCTGCTTTGCTTATCAGCTTGTAAGTAAGACCACAGGACCATAAGATATAATAGCAGAATTAGGCCATTTGGCCCATCGAGTCTGCTCTGCCATTCCATCATGACTGATTTATCATCCCTCTCAACCCCATTGTCCTGCCTTCTCCCCATAACATTTGATGTCTTTAGTAATCAAAGGCCTATCAAGCGCCACTTTGAATATACCCAATGTACTCCATTGACACTTTCAAATGCCAGCTCAAACCTATTTATTTAACCTTGTTTTTAATTAACATCTTTTGTCTTTTATTTGAATTTTTATTTATTTTCATGTTTACACTTTATCCCATTGTAAAACACTTTGAACTACATTGTCTGTGTGAAAATGCTCTATAAATCAGTTATTATTACTAGTTTTTTTTTAGTTTCTCTCAAATGAACAGTTCTCATGTGAAGCTAAAGTTTGCAGAAAATATTTTTGGGACAAATTAGAAGTGGAAAGCAAGACCCTGTGGAGTTTTCTGTGGCATTCCTTTCCTTTGGAGTCTTTTTAAACTTCTTTTAAAAGAATAGACTATCAATTTAGCTTTAATAACATACCTGGTTTCATGGATCTTGAAATTCCACAAGCTGTATGCCAGCAAATGTGCTTATGCTACCATGTCGGACTGACTCTCCTATAGTTTATTTGGAGGGCATACTGTATACATGGAGTTAAAAAGAATGTAAATCTTAACTTGTCTCTGCTTGTGGTGTTAGCTGCCCTATATAGTGAGAAATTCAACTACCTATCTGCTGATGATGAACAGCTTAGAGCAGAATTCAAGTCAAGTCAAGTCACTTTAATTGTCATTTTGACCATAACTGCTGGTACAGTACATAGTAAAACCGAGAAAACGTTTTTTCAGGACCATGGTTTTACATGACACAGTACAAAAACTAGACTGAACTACGTAAAAAACAACACAGAAAAAAAATTACACTAGACTACAGACCTACCCAGGACTGCATAAAGTGCACAAAACAGTGCGAGCATTACAATAAATAATAAACAAAGACTATAGGGCAGTAAGGTGTCAGTCCAGGTTCTGGGTATTGAGGAGTCTGATAGCTTGGGGGAAGAAACTGTTACATAGTCTGGTCGTGAGAGCCCAAATCCTTTGGTGCCTTTTCTCAGATGGCAGGAGGGAGAAGAGATTGTATGAGGGTTGCATGGGGTCCTTCATAATGCTGTTTGCTTTGTGGATGCAGCGTATAGTGTAAATGTCCATGATGGCAGGAAGAGAGACCCCGATGATCTTCTCAGCTGACCTCACTATCTGCTGCAGGGTCTTGCAATCCGAGATGGTGCAATTTCTGAACCAGGCAGTGATGCAGAGATTCATACAATTAAGGATCATTTGAACCATATTAAAAAAAAGTCCAGCTTTGAAATGAATACAGGGCAAGTTGGTATCATGATTATATTATTGATACCACCATGGTCCTTATTGGTCTGGAGCACTTCAGGGGATAATAAGGTCAAATCCTGCCAGTGAACTGAATTAACTATTATCAGGGATACTAAACATTGCTGTCATGCTGTAAAAATACGAGGTTCAGGCTTCTTTGAAGAAGGAAACATACTACTCACTTTCTAGAGTTATTTAATTTACTGAATACAGGTTTCCTTGCTGCTATGGTGGGATTTGATCTCATGTCTCCAAAGATGATCCAGTCCTCTGGACTGCTTAATCTATGCTTTCTAAGTCTTGCAGACCTACAGCGAAGAACTTGTCTCTTAAATGTTATCAAGCTACTGAAAAGTGGTAATGTTAAAATTGAATGAACTACCTAGTATCAATATAGGAACTTGATTTCAACATGACAAAGGAACACCCAGCCCATTAATCATTGAAAATCCTCTCAGTAACGTTTAGGCTGCCAAACCTGCAGAACAACACTAATCAATCAAGTGATATTGCCATACTTGCATCTTTCTATCAACGTCCTGGAATCCTCGATCTCATCTCTAAGCATGTCCAATGTAGGTGCTTGGCTCCTGAAGACAGACCCAAGAGATAAGCGGCTCTGGGAGTCCTTAATATTGAATCTGGACTCCAAGGTATGACATCTTTTATTCATGATTCATGGCAGTGAATTAATAGTCCTCAATGTTGAATATCTCTTGGAACAAACAGCAGGGAAGAAAACTCAGCAACTGCACAAAGATTTGGGAGATTGTCAATGTTCATCGCCAGAATAGGCTTGGTAACATCGCTGACCAAACTAGCAAAGTTCTAAAAGGATTTTGATGTCTGTGTGTACCCATGGAAGATGGTGTGTGAATCAACATGAGGAAAAGGCATTATTGACCTTGTCTGTACCATTTCACCTTGTGTGGATGCGCTTGTGTGAGGTGACTACTGCACTGTCCTTGTTGGAGGTGTCAATCTCCTACATGCCAGTTGGGATAGATCCAGAACAAACCTACCAGACTTTCAGTGAGGCATAATGGACCATCTGTTGCTGAACTATTTTATCCACCACATCTATAAACTCATGGTGCGACACATCCCTCATTCTACTTTGTATTCAAACCAGTTAACCAATCATCTTTCAGTAATGAGTGCAGTAACAGCATTCCAGAATTGATATCAAGCATAGACAATTATTTCAATCTGATAAAGCTACAACACAGGCCAAACAACATTGGAAGTAGCAGATGAGCTATAAAAGAACCAAGGGGTGCCACAGTCAGATCAAAGCCACATCCAGCAGCGAAGAGTGGTGGACGATTAATTGTGAGGAAGTGGACACATTAACATTGCACCCTCAATGACAATGATTTCTAGCTTTGGAGTATAAAAACCAAGGCTGAAGTCTTTGCATCCACCTTCATGCAGAAGTATTGGGGATAATTTATCTTCTCCTTTTCTCAAGGCCATTCTTCAGATAAGCTAATTCACTCTATGTGACATAAAGAAGTTCAATGCATGTATTTTTTTGGCAAACCTTTTTGGGCATGACAAAGTCCGAAAGTAGTGTTAAAAATTCACCTTCCAAAGCCAGCCATCTTCCTAGCCAAGTTGTTCACCTCCAATATCATGCCAAGATGTGGTATCTTAGCAAATACACAAGGACTCAGAAATTGCTCCGGAGAACCCCATGCTGAATGTGTGGGTAAGAATCCAGTGTCAGTAAGATTTAGTTGTTCTCAACTCATCCTTTCTAAACCCTTTGATATGAAGCTTGCTTGGTGTACACCCCACAGTAAAATGTGAAGTAGTTGTATAATTCAGCAAAATAAAATGTCTGAACTTTTAGTTGAGTTTAGTTTAGAGACACAGCGCAATAATAGGGCCTTCCGGACAAATATGCCTGCGCTGCCCAATTACATGTAACCAGTTCATCTAATAACCCGTGTGTCTTTACAACGTGAGAGAAAACTGAGCACCCGGAGGAAATCCATTTGGTCACAGGGAGAAGGTAAAACTCCTTACACAACTGTGGAATTGAACCTACTCCATTTTAGCTACTACACTGTGTGTCAGTTAAGATGTGCTTGCTTCCCCCCACCCTCAAAACTTCTTAAATTGCTATTTGCGAAATGGTCAGGCACAATTGCGGGTAGCACACCATGAAATAAAAGCTGTTCTTAGCTCATCCAACATCTGCTCCATGGCAGTAGAGAACACTGTGTTTAATCCTTAACCACTTAAAATGACAATCAGGAGGAGAAAACTGGCATGTCCCTTTCCACAGAAAATTAAATCCATTTGTCAAAAAGGTTCCTTCAGCCAAGTCCATACTTGCAGTACTGTTCCCGCAAGTGCTGGCCTGCACTGTTGATAAGTGGCATGTTGGCTGGTCAGAGCCCCTGGAGGCATGCCAGAGTAAAGTATTGAAGCATGAGACAGATTCCATATTGTAACCATCTTTGCCCCGGTTGCTTCTGCATGCATGTCTACCAGTGCTGGGAGAGGAGTTTGCTCATCCTCTCACTTGTTGTTTGAATGACCTTGGAGTGGCCACTGAGCCTCACATTTTTGTTTGCTTTGGGTACCACCATGACCAGCATAGCCTGATCATTTCGATTCTGTTTCAACCCAATTCTATTAGTTACCAATTCATTTGGTTCCTGGATAAATTGCCCTTCCAATGCATAAGGAGCTGGCTATGAATTGTGACCGGCAGGTTTTGCACCTGGTGTAATACAAATATGCCTAATATCATACTTACCATCATATGAATCTCTTAATATTTTTCAGTCAGGAATCTAGACCTTACTGTTTCCAAGTTGAACACACTAAACAATTTGCTTTCAGTTGATGTAAGCAATATTACCCATAAAGATTGGTGCACGACCACCCTTTTCTACTTCATTATGTAGCTTTCTGGTTCATCAGTATACTTCACAACATTGTTTTTGTCTCAGTATTTGGAGAATTCCTCCTGAAAATGCCTTCCATCTGTCTACAATTCCCCTTAAAGGTTGTGGCTGAAAGCCGTGGTCCAGAGCAGAACAGTCCACAGGAGTGTCAATCTTCATCTTGACACTATCGTTAACTAATTTGTGTCTTTATCCACCTGGTTTTCATTTTGCATATTTGCTGCGTGCACTCTGTTTGCACCATATTATTCACTTTTCTCATTCACTCACAAATAAATTTACTGCTCATCTGGCTTTAAATTCATTTTGATCTTCAGTTGCTAACTTCTGAAATGTGGTCTTTAAGCGGATATTTACAACACTTCACTATTTTGAATGAGCAACACTCTAGCGGGTGACGCCACTTTTTCTTAATCCCAAAATGCACCAAACATTTAAGAAGCTCTTAGATAGGCACATGGATGATAGAAAATTTGGGCTATCTGTGAGGGAAGGGTTAGTTTGATCTTAGAGTAGGTTAAAATGTCGACATCACATTGAGGGCTAAGGGGCCTGTACTGTGCTGTAATGTTCTATGTAAACAACTATATAATGTGGTTGTTTATCGCATTTCTCGTTGTGGACATCCCTGAGTGTAAATTGGCTGCTTGCTTTGTTTGCATTGTATCAAATGCAGTCTAAATATTAAATGATTGAATTTAACCTCTTTAATGTTCTGGTTCACCATGGAGGTAGTCTTGCCGGGATCCGTGTATTCTCAGTGAAAGTTGGATTGGTTAAAGCTAGAGTTAGATACACACGGATCCACCAGATTTTCCCAGCATGAAAGTGAAGCAAAATATTTGGAAATGGAGGGTTCCAAAGGAGAAATAACAGGGATGAGTGAAAATGTATGGTTTTCTCAGGACGGATGTTGAGGTAATTTGAATGACACTTTAAAACAATTCAGGTAAATTCTCATTTTGGAAATACACCAATCTCAGATCTGTTTACAATGGGCTCCTGGTAGATGCAGGATTTCTAACTCGCAAAACAAAACTCCTGGGGTTGGTTTCTTCTTCATAGAAATACGTTTTAAATCAGACCATACACATAAAACACTATTTAAATGCGGACATAATAGAAATACGAACTAAAGTGATGTGTATTTTATCTTAAATGTCTGAAAAGTTTAAACATTTAGCTTTTAGTTAAGTGTTTAAGTTAAAAAATATGAAACCATCGTTTTTACTTAAGTCACCTGCATGCAAACTCCAAGAAAATTAAGTATTTGTTTTCAACCTTTATCCCAGACGTTACCGGTAGACTACAACACCAAACGCATACAATAAGAGTACACAAAATGCATTTCCTGTAAGTTAAAGCTGTTTAAACGTCGTTCCCTTGAGTGGAATGTTGTTTGATGTTTCTAGCCACTATTTTATAAATTGTTATTTATTAGGGTTAGGGTGAACTTACGGTCAGCTGCTGGTCTTTGGATTCTCCTCCGTCCTTCATGGTTGTTGGCAATGGGGGTGGGATTACATGGCGGTGGGTCGCAGACACTTAGTCACGATCACAGACTGTCCTCTTAACCCTCACATTCTCTCTCTCTCACCTTCTTCTCGCACACCCCTCAACACAACTTTATTATGAACCGCCCGATTCAGATCTCCAAATCCGGACCAGCACGCAATCTTCCCGCTTGATTTTTCCCTCAATTAAAGAAAATATATTTATTCCTCTTTGGAGGTCACCCTCCTGTGACTGTTCAGCCTTCTAATTGCTAAGGTATAGAAAACGGGCGCCATTCGCAGCGGCTGGACCAGCGGGGTGCGTTGCTGCTGTCGATCCCCGCTGTGTGTGAATACGATGTTGGTCTGTATCCTAGAGCCCTACAGACTTTCAAACTGGATTCCGTGCGCAGGAAATCCGAGCCGACACGGCATCGGTTGGCAGGTGCTCACAGAGGCCGCCTGCCGACGATTCGCGGTTACAATACCCATTGAAGTGGAGACTGCGGGGCGCCGGAACCCGGAGCAGCGAATTGTCCGCCTGAGGAACTGTTGGGGGTGGGAAAGGATTTATCGACATTTCGGGCGGAAATCCTGAATCGGGCGTTTTCGTCTCTGTGAAAATCAGAGAAGAGACATGTTACATGCAACACAAAATGCTGGAGTATCTCAGCAGGTTAGGCAGCATCTATGGAGAAGAAACAGTCGACATTTCAGGTGGAGACCCTTCATTAGGATTGGAACGGAAGGTGTGTATGTGGGGGGAGGGGGATCTATAGGTTCGTTCAGGTTTAGATGTCGCATGCCCCTGGGGTATTATAGGTCAAGGTCTGTAGAACAAAACTCCTAGACTGTGGGTTTTACCACTAGCAGCTTTGGAATCAAAAGCAGGCTCTCACAGTATGGATTAGTCAGAATATAACTCACTAATAACATTTAAAAGACATTTGGATAAGCATAAATCAATGCCCCCATCCCTTTCCTTTTTCCATGGTTTTCTGTCTATTTCACCAATCAGCTTCCTAGCTCTTTGCTTCATCCCGCTCCCTCCAAGTTTCACCTATCACTTTGTGCTTCTCTCCCCCCCCCCACCTTTCAATTCCGCTCCTCACCTTTTTTCCTCATCCTGGAGAAGGGGTTCGACCTGAAACGTCGACTGTACCTTTTCTCCATAGATCCTGGCTGGCCTGCAGAGTCCCTCCAGCATTGTGTGTGTGTGTGTGTTGCTTGGGTAAGCAGACTGTAGTGGCTACTCAAACAAAACACAGCCGCCACTAGCCACCACACGGGGAGTTATCCTGACATGACGTGCCCTCTGATCAATCCAATAATAATGTTCAAACAGTCGAAGAAACTAATTGAATCCTTTATTGGCAACTAGAAAAGCATACAATCCTGAAGCGATGAAACTTAGGAAACTGAAACTAGAGATATTAAATGTACTTAAAGTGGACTTAAGTAGAGTTAAGCGAATCCAAATCAGAATCAGGTTTACTATCACCGGCATATGTTGTGAAATTTGTTAACTTAGCAGCAGCAGTACATGATAATATAGAAAGAAAAAATTATAGTAAGTATATATGTATATTAAAAATAGAGCAAAAACAGAAATAATATATTTAAAAAGTGAGGTAGTGTTCATGGGTTTGTAACCAGGTGACCGATGAATATCATTCTTTATTGTTAAAATGCACTTATGTATTCTCCTTGGTAATGCTAAAATAGCTGCCTGCGCCTTTAAGATAAAATGGTGACGTCATTCTGCACGTGTGGAATAGATCGAAAAGTTGCCGCGTTGTAGAGACTGATGTCGAGTGCTTTTCCCTAGGTTTGGTGAGGAAAGGTGAATAATATTTGATAATATCCACGTAAATTGGTTTATTCTTGTTTGTAAGTCAAGAATATCAGTGATTTGACGTGTTTAACATGTGGATGCTTTAGATTTTCGCGAGTAAATTGATCAACGCTGGATTGGGTGATGTTCCTTATCGGCCGTGTAAGTTAGTCTATTTACTAATTCAACTGCAAGGCAATATAGTGTAAAAGTCCTTGCAAAAGTTTATTTTTGTCTGTATTGTTTCATGACCGAATGTGAATGTTAATCTCTGCTCACGTGGCGTGAGCGAGGAGAACTCGTTTCAAGGTCCAGTCTTTATGTGTTTGAAAGTTAAGCACGTGGTGCCAAAATTATCTTAGTTAAAATGAGATGTATTCACAATTTTGGTGGTATTCTAATGTTGTTTGTATTGTTTTATTTTAGAATTGCCACTACCGTATTGGTTTTGTATATTTTATTTTCATACTGCATACGTAACGGGTGTGGTCCGAAATTAAACTCGGATTATAACAGCAGGAACTGCTTTTCTCATTCATTTTGTCGTTTTTATTTCTATAGTCTCTTTCTGCATTTAAAACAGATGAAGTACTTAAAGACCAGAAAAAGGTATTTGTTATCTCGCTTGTGTAATTTTCCCCGGGCTACAAATTTTGGTACCAGGAGTGGGGCAATTCCAATCCAGTTTAGAGGGTTTTTGTTTTTTGCATATAGTACAATATACAATACATTATACGGTAGTGGTGAAGAGCAGGTCAACTGCTCCCATGGGACGGGAAGGAGAGCCTGTAATCGCGCGGAGACCGTGCCGGGGCTGGGACATCGGGACGGACGTAGAACTGTGACGGTGATCCAGAGCAACTGTGGCCGTGAAGTCATCGTGTTCTCTACAGGAGCCGTCAGCGACCCCTTCCCCAGGCTTGTTGTAGAGACTTCAAAGACTCGATTTTCATCATGAGCAACCTGAACCTGATTTGAATGAACAAATTAGAAAGTTGCGTAGTAGGCTTGAGAGAGCCATGACAACTATAGCAAAACTAGGCAAAAGCTCCTACATATATGTTCCAAAGGAAGGACACATTGCTCCATTGACGGGTGATGTTGAGAAAGATGGGAGGCCTGTTGATGACTTTATTGAAGAAGTCGAGCACGTGCTTTGTGCTAGAAATCAGCCTGGCCTGGATCGGTATGATTTTGCTCAGGGTGCAGCTCCAGAAGAGGCGCATATGCGCAGTGATACAGTGGAAGACTAGGCTGATGACTTGTTCACCTAGCTCAGGGAAGCTCACAGCGGCAACCGCAGGGCACCCAGCCAAACAGCGTGAGGGTGAAGACATGAGAGTTTTCTCATGCCCTAGCCCAAACTCTTAACTTGCTACTGAAGCATTCCCCTGATGCTGTGGCCAAAGAGAGGGTGGTGTTCGGAGACCCTTCCCTTAAAAGGGAGCTCCACGGGTTTGTGTGGAATAACCCCAAGTCCTCTATAATAGAAATGCGAGAAGAGGCTCCTCTGTGGTTTTGAGAAGAATCCTCAGGAAATGTAAAGACTGTAAAATCCAAGTGTGGCAATAGCCAGGCATAGTGCTTAGCTCTCAAAGCTCAGGAATCTAAGTCTATCACCCTAGGTGATGTCTTTAAGGTAGTTGCAGAGTAGGGCAAAGCCATTAGTGAGTTGACTCAAGCAGTGAAAGATTTTGCCTTACAGAGAGGTATTGCACATGCCGCTAGCTGTAGACCTGAGTTACAACCTAGGTTCACAAACAATCGGCAACAAACATGTTTCAAATGTCAGGTGGGAGGGCATCTGACCAAGAATTGCCCACAGAAGCTAAATGCAAGGGACTTGGAGCCTAAATCCTCCACCCCTCAAGTTGAGAGTCGGGCATTTGGGGGGAACATCACAGACTTGGGTAACATACAGCCATCCCATGACCAGTTGCTGCAAAGTGCCATAGGAACATGTGCTGTCATTGAGCTCAAGATATCAGGTGTCACCCTCTGTTGACTTTTGGACACAGGTAGTAAAGTGAGCACCATCGCTGAGCAGTTCTTTTGAGAACACTTGAATGGAGAGGAGGAGAGGATGTTGTCCACTGCTCAGTGGCTTAGGTTAACAGCCACAAATGGTCTTGATGTTCTTTATCTTGAGTATCATAGAGCTTAGAGGTTCAAGCAATAGCATGAAGGTGCCCAATTTTGTCTTTCTGGTAGTCAGGGATCCTGTTAGGACGGAACATCCCATCCTGTGCATTGTAGGCATGAACATTACAAACCAATATAGACAACTTGTCTACACAGAATTTGACGTGACACTAGAAGGAAAGATGGATTCTAATTGCAGAGATGTTTTGCAGAAAGTGAAGATGTGCACTACTGAAAAGAAACCCGTAGTCCGAGTATCAGGAAAAGATACTGAGCACATACCTGCTGAATCTGTAGTTACCGTTGTGGCTGGGAAAGCCTCTGGAGATGCTGGTACTGACCATAATTTGTTACTTGAGCCACTTAACACCCCTTGACCGGGTGGTCTTGTAGTTATTCCCATGCTTATTGTCTCTTGTCATACAGTACGAATACAGGTTGTAAACCTCTGTCCAGAAGCTCTCACCTGGGACCTGGCTGGGTATACTGTCGAAAGAAGAGTGCATAGATAGTGGTCACCAATGTGCTGTAAGATCTCAGCTGGCATTGAACAAGTGACGGTTTGTGTAAAGGAGGAATACAATAACCACCATTTAAAGTCAATTCTAGACAAACTCGACGTTGGGGATAGTGAAGAACAACAAGCTCAGCTAAGAGCTTTTCTGGCTAAGTACCTGGATATCTTTGTAGTAGAATATGAAGTCCTTGGGCACACTGAGAAAGGAAAGTATGAAGTTCAATTAATTGATGATGAGCCTGTTTCATAGCCATACTGTTGCATTCTGCCCAATCAGTATCGTGAAGTGAAAGAGCACATCTCAAAGTTGTTAAAGAAGGGTGTGATTCAAGAGAGCAATAGTGCATATGCTTTACCTGTAGTGTGGGTAAGGAAGACTGATGGTAGCATAAGACCGTAGATCATCGGAGACTTAGGATTAAAAGGGATGCAGTCCTGCTCTCTCACATTGAGAGTTCTGATGCTCGGGGGGGGGAGTGCAGTTTTCCTTAACGATAGACCTCGTGAGTGGTTATCATCAAGTGGCAGTAGAGGAATATGATGGGTATAAACCTTTTTCAACCCCATTTGGTCTGTATGAATATCTTTGCATGCCATTTGTTGTCTGCAATAGGCTGGCAACTTTTCAAAGACACATGCAGGCAACCATGAATGATTTAGTCTTCCAAATTATGTTGGTGTATCTGGATGATGATCTGGTGTATTCACAGACTTTCCAGGAACCCTTGGACTGGTGTGACACTGTGCTTCAGTGTCTCAAGGAGACTGGTCTGTAGATGAAATTGGAAATTCTCTGCTTTAGAGATCAAGTTCAGATTTCATAGATATCAGCCAAGGAGACAGACACGGACCCTGAGAAGATCTTGGTGGTTTAGCAATTGCCAGTGCCATCTACAGTCAAGACTTAAGATGTATTTCTTGGCTTTTGTAGTTATTACAGACAGTTCATTTGGGAATTCTCAAAGATTGCAGATCTGCTGCATGATGTAGGGAATTTGTGTCTTGGTGCAGGGAGTCCTAGTAAAACAACCAGCTGTTAAAACAGTCTTGAATGTCAAAGTGCCCTTGACTTGCTCGAAGAGAAACTAACCAGTTCACCCTTCCTCAGCTTTGCCAATTTCTCACAGTCTTTCATAGTGGAGATCGATGCAAACAGTTATGGACTTGGAGCTGTTTTATACCAGCAATGGAGAGGCAAAGAAGGTTATTGCTTATGCGAGCCGATGATTTAGAAATGCTGAAAAGAATGAAGGGAATTATAGCAGCTTGAAGATTTAAGAGGCGAGGAGTGTTTTTCAGTGGGAGATTCGATTGGGAGAAGTGCTTAGATGTCATAGCTTGCCATTGCGCAGGGACGCTGAGAAAGCTGTGAAATAAAAGAGACACTGTCTAGCAGAGCGGTTGTCAAAAGAGCGGTCATCGGTGTGGTGCAAGTCAGAGTAGTAGTGCTTTGGCTCATCAGGGCCTAGGTGAGGTGAGTTACTGTTTTTTTCACCCTCTAACAAGAATAGTGGGTATGACTGCGAGGCCAGTTTTCTATTCTGGGTGTCAGATGTGGGATGTCTGGGAGACTTCCAGCCTCCCTGACGGCTACATCTGCGCCCGATGCATCGAGCTGCAGCTTAGAGACCAAGAAGGGGAACTGAAGCTACAGCTCGATGACCCTCTGCTTGTTGGGGGGAGCTACAGGCAGATAGTCACCTTAGGGCCCCGGCAGACAGATAGGTGAGTGACCTGCGACAGGGAAGGGAGGGCGTCTGGTAGTGGAGGTCACCCATGTGGCTGTCCCCCTTAATAATCACTCCATTTTAAGTGCTGTTGGTGGGGGGGCGGGGGGAGACCTTCCTGGGGGAAGCAACAGTGGCCATGCCTCTGGCATTGAGCGTGGCCCTGTGCCTCAGTAGGGAACAGAAGGCCATGGCAGCGGTAATAGGGGACTCTGTAGGTAGGGGACAGATAGGTGATTCTGTGGGCGGAAAAAAGAAACAAAGATGGTAGTTTGTCTTCCAGGTGCCAGGGTTCGTGATGTTTCTGAGCGCATGCACAATATCCCAAAATGGGGGCTGAGCAGCCAGAGGTAGAAAAAAGGCGGAGGTCATGAAATCCAAATACAGAGAGTTAGGAAGGCAGCTGAGCAGCAGGACCTCAAAGGTAGTAATCTCGGGATGATTGTCTGACGCACGACAATGATTATAGGAATAGAATGAGGTAGAGGGTAAATGAGTGGCTGAAGGATTGGAGCGGGGGCAGGGAATCAAATTTTTGGATCATTAGGACCGCTTCTGGGGCAGGTGTGACCTGTACAAAAAGGACAGGTTACACTTGAATCCAAGGGGGACCAGTATCTTGGTGGGGAGGTTTGCTACTGGGGAGGGTTTAAACTAGATACGCAGGGGGATGGAAACCAAAGTGAAGAGGCAAAGGCTGAGGAGGTTGGAGGACAAGTAGAGACAGCTTGAAGGGAGTTGTGAAGAAGGATAGGCAGATGTTAGAGCAAAGATGAACTCAGCTAGATGGTTTGAGATGTGTCCATTTTAATGCAAGGAGTATCATTAACAAGGTGGAAGAACTTAGAGCATGGATCAATACATGGAACTATTGACGTTGTGGCCATTACAGAGACTTGGATGTCTCAGGAGCAGGAATGGCTGCTGAGTGTGCCAGGCTTCAGATGTTTCATAAGAGGTGGGGGTGTGACATTGCTGATAGGGATAGTGTCATGGCTGCAGAAAATGAGGAAGTCATGGAGGGATAGTCTTCTGAGTGTGGGTGGAAGTCAGAAATAGGAAAGGGGCAATAACTACTGGCTGTTTCTTATAGACCGCCCCTCCCCCAATAGTAATGGATATCGAGGGGCAGATTTTGAATGGTGCAACAATAATAAGGTGGTTGTGATGGGAGATTTTAACTTTCCTAATATAGATTGGCATCTCCTTAGTGCAAGGGATTTAGATGGGGTGAGTTTGTTAGGTGTGTTCAGGAAGGTTTCCTGACACAATAAGACAACTAGAGGAGAGGCTGTACTTGATCTGGTGTTGGGAAATAAACATGATCAGGTGTCAGATCTCTCAGTGGGAGAGCATTTTGGAGGTAGGGACCACGACTCTTATCTCCTTCAACATAGTGCTGGAGAGGGATAAGAGCGGACAATTTCAATACATACATTTAATGTCAGAGAATATATACAATGTATATCCTAAAATCCTTTTTCTTCGCAAACATTGGCAAAATCAGAGGAGTGCGCCAAGGAATGAGTGACAGTTAAATGTTAGAACTCCAAAGCTCCCCCACCCCAGCTGCTCCCTCCCATGCACAAGCAACAGCAAGGCACCAGCAAAAAAGCATCGGCATCCTCCACTCAAGTGTACCCAAAGCATTGATAAAGACATAGTATCCCAAAGACTATGTGTTCACCCAGTAAGTAATTTGACATACCACAGGTTCTCCCTCATAGGGGAAAAAGAGGTGTCCCTGTTTCACAGTGAGAGGGGAGACATAACTCGCTGATTTATGGTGTTAAAAGTCTGTTGCGTCGTTTTTTCCAAGCACTGTGCCCAAGGAACTCTGGTCTTGGCACACAGCCAACAGCCAGCTCTCTGCTGATGATCTTCCATCTCCCACGATGCACCTGGGGGCAGCACCGACCTCAAGTCGGCCCGCTTCTGGAGCCACAAAAGAACGACACCATGAAGGGGCACTAGTCTTCTAGGCCACATCCTTGGCATATCGAATAGCAGCCAGTCGTGAGAACCCTGAGAGGGGAAAAAAAGAGATGTCGTTTTGGGACCCCTCCTCTTGTGATTTTTATAAATGAAGAAGTAGAAGCAACACACACAAAATGCTGGTGGAACGCAGGAGGTCAGGCAGCATCTACAGGGAGAAGCACTTCTATGCTGCCTGACCTGCTGTGTTCCACCAGCATTTTGTGTGTGTTGCTTGAATTTCCAGCATCTGCAGATTTCCTCAAAGTAGAAGGATGGGTTAGCAAGTTTCCTAATGACACAAAGGTTTGGGGTGTTGTGGGTAGTCTGGAGGGTTGTGAAAGGTTACAGTGGGACATCGATAGGATGTAGAACTGGGCTGAGAAGTGGCAGATGGATTTCAACCTAGAAAAGTGTGAAGTGGTTCATTTTGGTAGGTCAGCTTTGAAGGCAATATAATATTAATGGTAAAACTCTTGGCAGTGTGGAAGATCTGAGAGATCTTGGGGTCTGTGTCCATAGGACACACAAAGCTGCTGTGCAGGTTGGCAGTGTTGATTAGAAGGCATATGGCATGTTAGCGTTCATCAGCTGTGGGATTGAGTTCAAGAACCATGAAGTAATGTTACAGCTATATAAGATCTTGGTCAGATCCCACTTGGAGTACTGGTCACCTCACTACAGCAAGGATGTGGATACTATAGAGCGAGGGCAGAGGAGATTTACGAGGATGTTGCCTGGATTGGAGGGCAAACCTAATGAGAATAGTTTGAGTGAACTTGACATGAGAGGTGACCTGATAGAGGTGTATAAGATAATGTGGGCATTGATCATGTGATCGTGTGAGGCTTTTTTTCCCAGGGCTGAAATGGCTAACTCAAGGGAGCATTGTTTTAAAGTGTTTGGAAATCCGAGGGGATGTCAGGAGTAAGTTTTTCTACCACGGAGTGGTGGATACGTAGAATGCACTGCTGGCAGCGGTGGTGGAAGTGGATACAATAGGGTCTTTTAAGAGCCTCTTAGATAGGTACAAGGAGCTTGGGAAAATAGAAGGCTCTGCACTAGGGAAATTCTTGGCAGTTTCTAGAGTAGATTACATGGTTGGCACAACATTGTAGGTTGAAGGGTCTGTAATGTGTTGTAGATTTCTAAGTTCTATCAAATTAGAGCTGCTTGCACTTAGGTGGGCTATCGTGGAGAAGTTTCATAGTTACTTATCAGGTTCCAAATTCACCAGAATTACTGACAATAATCTGTTATCCCACTTGAAAACTGCCAAGTTGGGTGCAATTGAGCAGAGATGGATCTCACAGCTGTCAGTGTTTGACTTTGATGTTCAGTAGTGTCTGGGTCAGAGCAATACCGTGGCTAATGCTCTCTCTAGCCAGCCATTTGTAGGGGAGCCTGAGCCTGTCTCCGAGGATGCTGAATTTGACAGGTCTGTGGCGATCTGTAGTCTGATCAAGCTGTAAGGTTAAGCAAATTCAAGCTCTTGAAGCTGGTACTAGTGATGTAAGTGATCTGATGCAAGGAAACACCCCAACCTTCCCAGGTTATTCTACTGGGGACTTGCATACTTTTCAGCAGCAAGACCCTGTGTTAAGTGTCTTCAGAAATTGATGGGACAGAAAAAGAAAGCCGAATGGCAAGGAACGTAGAGCTCTGCCTAAATCTATTTTGTCCCTGTAAAAGCACTGGGACAGGATCGGGGGCGTAAGGGATTACTGGATCGTGTATTTGAGGATGAGAAGCACGGGGAGTGTGGCCAGCTTCTGCTACCTACCAGTTTGAGGAGTAAAGTGTTTGAGGAGTATGTGCATGTCTCTTTGGGCCATCAAGACACAGCGTGCTTTACACTTGTGGAGAAGTTTAATGTTTTAGGGTGGGCATGCACGAAGCTGTGGCACATGGATTAAAAATTGTCCATGTGTGTTAACTAAAATGCCACACCCTAAGATCTGTTCCCCTCCCCCCCCCCCCCCCCCCATGAAATCATTTCTTGCTTCTAGGCTGCTCAAAGTTGTCGTGTTTCACTGTGCTTGAGCCGGCAGCTGATTGGCTTGAGAATGCCTTAGTAGTCATGGATGGTTTTACAAACTTTACCCAAGCATTCCCAACTTGGGATCAAAAGGCTGATACCACAGCAAAGGTGCTCTTGAGGAAATGGTTTATGACACATTGTGTTTATGACACATTGTGTTCCTGAGAGGTTGCATTCTGACCAGGGCCGTAACTTCGAAAGTGAGGTCATAACTGAGCTTTGCAAACTGTAGGGTAAAGAAAAGTTGTACTACACCCCATCATCCTACTGGCAACGTGCAGTGTGAGCGTTTCAACCAGACAATGCATGATTTGTTGTGTACATTGTCCCAGTAAAGAATCACAGGTGGCCAGAGCATTTACCCAAGTTAGTGTATGAATGTAATGTGACTGAATATTCCCCTTATTACCTACTGTCTGGTGTTGATACCCCACTTGCCCGTGGACGCTCTGCTGGGGCGACAACAGTCTGTGGACAGGAGATATGACTGGCTAGCCATACACCAGAAACAGCTGAGTGATGCTCATGCCAGAGTGAAAGAATACTCTGAACAGAAGGCTGCAGAACATACTGCCTTACAGGAGGGTAAAATTCATTGTCCTAAGATTAACATAAATGCACTGGTTTACCTCAGGAATGGGCCATTAGGCTATAATAAGATACAGGATGCTTGGAAATCAATTGTCTATAAGGTGGTAGAGGTGCTAGACAACACATGCACTGTGGAACCTTTGGAGGGAGGGCCTATCAAGAGGGTGAACAAGGTAGATATCAGACCCTGTGAAAATGTTCCCACCCTAGTTCTTTAAAGGGGACTGCAGACTCCTGTAATCCAGGCTAGCCCTTCTCTTGGACATAAATCAGATTCTGAGGATTCAGAGAATGGTGTGATGTTGGGAGAAGATGTGTCAGAACAGAGTGTACATAATCTTGACCCTAGCTTTAACAGCAAAACTTCTGGAACTGAGGCCATAGCGCCTGTGACAGTTGATACAGGGTCAGATGTTGGTAGTCTTCCTGTTGCAGCACCCCGCAGGAGTAAAAGAGTAAATGCTGGACAGCACTCTAACCCACATCATGAACCAAGGTCAGTCCGAGATGTGGCCTCTGAGTCCTGCCACAGTGTCGCAGTTATTGGCTCAGTTTTATTCAGAGAAGCCATTAAAGAGGTTAAAAGTACTTTTGCAGTGAGCAAGTTATCTTGGACGTTTAGCTGTATGCAGGGGAGAATGTAACCAGGTGACCATTGAATATCATTTTTTATTAAAGTGCACTTATGTATTCACCTTGCTAATGCTAAAATAGCTTCCTGTGCCTTTAAGAGAAAAAAGTGATGTCATTTTGCAAGTGTGGAGTTGCCACGTTCTAGAGTTTTGAGTACTTTCCCAGGTTTGGTAGGGGATGGTGAATAATATTTGATAATGTCCATGTAAATTCATTTATACTTTTTGGTAAACCTAGAATATCAGTAATTTGACATGTTTTACATGTGGATGGTTTAGATTTTCATGAGTAAATTGATCAGTGCTGGATTAGGTGATGTTCATTATCGGCCAAGTAAGTTGGTCCTTTTTAGCAATTCAACTGCAAGGCAATATATTGTAAAAGTTTATTTTTGTCTCTTTCTTGTTTCATGACTGAATGTGAATGTAATGAAGTAATGTGAATGTGTTAATCTCTGTTCGCATAGCACGAGTGAGGAGAACTAGTTTCAAGATCTAGCCTGTGTGTGTTGGGAAGTTAAATGTGTGTGCCGCAGTGAGTATATCTCTTAGTTAAGATGAGATGTATTTAATCATTTTGGTGTGTGTAAGGTACAGGGTTGGTGGGATTCTACTGTTTGTATTTTTTGTTTTAGAATTGCCACTACGGTATTGGTTTTGTATATTTTTAGCTATTTTCATACTGCTTGGGTAACCCAGGTGCAGTCCCAAATTAAGATGAGATTGAAACAGTGGGAGCTTTTTATTTTAAATTCATTTTGTCACTTTATCTCGATAGCCTCTTTCTGCATTAAAACGTCTAAAACAGATAAAGGAATTAAAGACCTGAAAAAGTATTTGTTTTCCTACTTGCGTAATTTTCCCCAGGCTACAAAAGGTTCTGTGTTCGTTTAGGAATCATATGGCAGAGGGGAAGAAGCTGTTCCTGAATTTGCTGAGAGTTCAAATGTAATTAAGTGGTCAACAAAAGATATGACACCTGATGGAATATGAAACTAAACTCTTCACTTTTACTACGCCCCTTGCTCTCATGACTAGCCTCCATAATAAATGCTCAACACAGAATAGAATGCAGATAGAAGACAGATGCATGGCTCCCATGCATACAGATGGGAGAGTTTAGAGGGATGTGGGCCAAATGTGAGCAAATAAAATGAGCCAGCTGAGCAGTATGGTAGTCATGGATGAATTGGGCTGAAGGACCTGTTTCCATGACCTGAGGCTACTGCAGCTGCCAAGCTCACTCAGCAGCTTGCTCAGATTCATATTTATGTATTTATTTATTTATCACATGTATATCAAAACATACAGGATATGCTGGGGCAGCTGGCAAATGTTGCCATACATTCCGATGCCACCATACTCTCAGAATAGCACAAGCAACAAAAATAACAAACCAATGGCAGACCAAGTCCCATTACATGCACCCACCCAGCCACAGAGATAGACAATCCTCCAACACCAGGACAGGCTGCCTTCTTTGACCTCCAGCCGTCAGTGAACTCTCAGACTCAGGGTCTTAGACTTCCCCAGTGGACTTACAGGCTCGCAGACATAGGGCTCCGGCCCTCGCGCCACGATTTCTGGATTTCCAATTGACCTTTGGTATCGACCCCATGAGTTGCTGATGATGATGAATTCCAGGCCTTGAACTCTGGACTGCATCATGACAAGGACCCTGAATACAAGGCCTCAAATTCTGTACCTAGGGGGTCACCTGCACTTGTTCCTCCTGTCTGCACTGAACACTAGTCGTGGACCTGTGATGATTTCATGACCATGGGGTTGAGGGCACCAATCCACATCCTTGCTGGTCTGCCAGCCCAACGTCCAACCATGGATGTCCATTGTCACACATCCACATTGCTGGCTTTCGAGTGTGGAGTGGAGGCCTAGACAATGGCCTGACAACCAAACAACCTTGTCCCTAAATCCTAACTCCCTCTCTCTCCCCAAAACTATTCCTATGAAACTAAAACACGACTATGTCTGAGGCATGAACTCGATGAAGGTTTGGTGTCTCCTGCAAAATGAGCTCAATGGTCAACACCATCAATAGAGCACGGAACTAGGGCCTTCAGAACCCCCAAGTCCGCACTGATAACCAAACATCTGTTTCCACATCAGATGTTTGGTTGTCAGTATGGTTTGGGTTGGATGTAAAAAATATCTTTCCTACATTTGTTCTTCCTTTATCACTGGATCTAAGCCCTCAATACAGTTCAAGATGCCAGCTCAATTACCTTTTCAAGGAAAATACATAATGAAAGCTTGCTAATAATACTCAGTTCCTAAGTATAAAGGAAAAAAGCAAACTTCATATACAGGCAGTCCCCAGGTTATGAACGGGTTCTGTTCCTGAGTCCATCTTTAAGTCGGATTTGTACATTAAGTCAGAACAAGTATATCTACATTTAGCGTCAGTTAGTTAAACATTTGTCTTGGTATATTTTACCTTTCTATGCATATAAAACACTTAAGAAATGTATGTATTCCAATAATTAAACCACTGCGTTGCTTAGTAATAATTGTAACTTTTATCGGGGCAGTCCTTTCACATGCTCTAATCGTCTGTTATCCTTTAAAATTGTTCCGATCGTTGACCGACTGTAGCCTAATGCTTTTCCAATGACCAATGGTGTTTCACCTCTTTCCAAATGCTTTATTATTTTCGATCGCTTTCCGTCAATGGAACAGAAACACTGCGGGCGGCGGTGCCAGCTCCCGAGCTCCCCAGCTGTGCCAGCTCCCGAGGTCTGCTGGATCCTAAGGACCACCGCAGTGAGCCAGGTTACATGGGACAAATGGAGACTGTGCTGGGTTTGGGTATTTGATCCTCCACAATACTCTGCGTGGGAATTTAAACTGGAGGTGGCGGTGTTTTTTTTTACGAGGTCCAGTTGCGAGCTCGACATCAACCTGGCACAGATGGTACGGGAGTCACTGGATCGATATCAACCCAGCATGGGAGTGGTCTGTCACTAAATCGGACTCAGGAACCTCTGTTCTCGAGCCCAGCGCTAATCTCATTGTGCCAACAGCTGACTGGAACGGGGAGGGGGGGAGAGGGGTTCGGGTCAGGGTGAAGAAAATTTTCACTAAGAAAAATTTAAACCAAATACAAAGTTAAACACACACAGTTTCAACGACAATGACTATAAATGGTGGACAGCATCGCGATCTGATGTAAAATGGTGGATGGCGTTCTCCTTCCTCAGTTCGTAAGTACGAGTTGTCTGTAAGTTGGACGTTCGTAACTCAGGACTACCTGTAGTCCATTTAATATTATTGTTTATGGAGCCTTGCAGAACACAAATTGTTATTTTCCCTGTATTGCAGTTGATAACTTTGTGGCAACCCCAAATCACAAATACATCTTTTCTCCATACAGAATGTCTTGTATTAATAATTATTTATTAATGGATCATAGAAATGTAAGTTGTTGCCGATATCTCTGATTGAAATTTACCTCAAAATGAATCAAGTTAGGTCCATTCCACTTATTACAACCATTTTCATCAGAGCAGGAGCAGACATTCTCAAGAATCCAGTTGGCTTTGAAACCAAATACAAACTTAGTCTCTAGTTAAACTAGAATTAGGTAATTCCAGTTTTCTTTCTATGGCATATAGCATACAATTTCTGTTTTGTTGAATTGTGTACGATTCAGCTGAGCTTCCTAATGACTGATCCAAGCTAAAGTTTTCTTGCAGCATTTATGTTATTTCAATGAGTTGGTTAAAAATTTACCTAGCAACATCCTTCCTAGTATCTGAATACCTACAGCCCCATGTAGAATACATTCTACAGCCCCATAACACCTTGGCAAGAGGATGAAAAGACCATTCTAAAAGGGCAGCTACAAAGCAATAACCCCTCTAAAGCAAAGCCCTAGCTGAGAACTAAAACATGGTGAAGTACTTCTGGCACACATTTATAGCCCATACTGGGACAAAGCTATGGAAAATACATTCTATTTACAGGTAGTCCCCGAGTTACGAATGTCCGACTTAAGAACTGAGGAAGGAGAATGCCGTCCACCATTTTAAGTCGGATCACGACACCTTCCGCCACTTTTAAATCATTGCCATTGACACTGTGTTGAGTGTGTAATTTTGTATTTGGTTTAAATTTTTCTTTGCAAGATTCACCCTGAGGAGGATCAAACACCCAAATCCAGCACAGCCCCCACCTGTCCCATTAAACCTGTCTCAGCATGGTGGACTTTAGGACCCAGAGAATTCAATGTGGTGGTCCTTAGGACCCAATGATCTTCGGAAGTGGTGTTTCTGTTCCGTTAATGGGAAGCGTAAATAAAATGGAAAAATAAAGCATTTGGAAAGAGGTGAAACGTCATCGGTCATTGGAAAAGCGTTAGGCTACAATCGGAACAATTTTAAACGATAAAGTGAGAATAATGGAGCATGTGAAAGGCCCTGCCCCGATGAAAGCTACATTTATTACTAATTTATTAATATTACATTATTATTTATTACATTTCAATAATAACCCAATCAGCCTGAAAGCAGAACAGACTGCTCTTACAGAGCTGCTAAATGAAATGCCTACAGCATAACAGTGAAGATGTGAACCAGGATATTGCACGGAGAAAACTTAAGGTACATAATATTATTTGAACATGCACTTCTAGTGATGGTTTAATAGTGACCCCTACAAACCGTCAGGAACATCTCTTTTCCTACAACAGTCTAACCCTACCTCAGCAATGGAACACTATGGAGCACCTTTTACACTTCTGCAGATTTGTTTTAGATAATGTCTTCATTTTTGCACAGATTTTTTCATTATATCGTATAATTTTAATGTATAATTTTGTATTCTGTGTGGTCTGTGCTTACATACTGGCCTGTAAAACTGCTACTCAATGAATTTTAAGAAGCATTCAAGCTTTTCATTGTACTTACAGTATTTATAAACTCGACTTCACTTCACTTGCTGAATGCTTAATGTCCTTGATATAATATGGATGTATATTTAAAACTGCACTCTATTTTGTTAGGAGACAGATTATTTTCAACCCACCAACAGTGATGAGAAATCAAATTTTAAAATCACTTAGTCATTTTGTACAGCATTGAATGTCTCAAGACAGTAATCTGGGACTGTAATTGCCAAATGATTGGCCCTTTATGAGAAGGAAAACAGAGGAAGAATTAAATTATTTTAAGACATTATATTTCAGATAATTTGGCAACTAGGTTAAAACAGTGCTTGTAAACCCAAAGTTGATCTGCAGCACATTAAAAAATTTTGAATAAAATAGTATCAAACCCAAGAAAATCTCATGTCCTGATGAAGGGTCTTGTCCTGAATCATCAATTGTTTACTCTTTTCCATAGATGTTGCCTGGTCTGCTGAGTTCCTCCAGCATTTTGTGCATGTTGCTAATAATAAAGTGTATCATGATTGTGGCCGGTTTAGATCGTTCAAGTGGCTTGTTATATACTTTGAAATTGGTTAGTGTTTAAAATGAGAACAAAATTAAACAAAACATTGATACATCCCAATATATGTCTAAATAACTCTGATGGCAAATTCTGTTCACTAAGTACTCATAAAACATAACAATACTGCATGAAGTACCTTAGGTCATTTCACCATGATAGAACTGTAATATAAATGCAAGTTATTGCAGTAAAGTGTCAATTGACATGTTGATGGAAGTCTGAAATTGCAGGCAACATCTCGTCTGAAAGCATTACAGACATTATTAATTTGAGACATCACAGGATAAAACAGTAAGTAATTTACTTGTGTTATTGTGTATTATAAGTTTACTTATCAGAATCAGACTTTAATCGCCAAGTACCTGTACACATACAAGGAATTTACTTCCGGCAGATGTTGTCTCTCTGCTCATAACAGATGATAAATATAAATGAAAATATAGATTGTACATACAAGTAGTGCAATCCAAGTAATAGTTAGCCGACAGTTAACCGGCAGTTAACTGTTCAGCAAAGTGACTGCAGTAGGGAAAAAACTTCTCCAGTGCCTATTAGTCTTGGTCTGGAGGGATCTGAAGTGCCTACCAGACGGAAGCAGTTCAAACAGTCCGTGCGCAGGATGGGAGGAGCCCTTTATGATGTTCCCCGCCCTCTTCTTCAACCTGGAAGAGTACAGGTCCACAATAGAGGGCAGGGAGGTATATGATATTGTATATTGCTATAATGCATAGCTTTTGTTTATGTAATTCTCTTGAAAATATTAAAAGAATTGCTAATCATAAAATTACAAATGCTGAGATTATCAACAGATGACAAAAATGTAGATTAATGTAAATTAAAGTATTTAAATTATACATTGTAATAATTTGGAGAAAAACAAGGTTGTCATTTTTCACTTTAATAATTGTTCCTTTCATTCCTGCAATCTCTCTCCATTCCCCAGGAAATTGTGCTGTACAGTGACAAAGAACAAACTTCACTGTACTGCAAATAGCACTGAGTGTCATCCAATATTCAAGGGCAATCTTTGTGGAAAAGTAAGTCAGTTCATTATGCAAGCCATATTCATTGTTTTTTTTTAAAAAGGCTTGAATAATATCCTTCTGAGTTCTCAGAATTAACAGGTGCCAGTTTTGAAGGAATCTGGATATCAGTTCATGTATCCATTTGCAAATGCATGGACAGATTCTGGCAATAACAGGAATCAGGTTTATTATCACTGCCTTAAATGATGTAAAATGTGTTGTTTTGTGGCAGCAGTACCACAAAATACATAAAGTACAAAGTCATAAAATACTTGAAATTACAAAAATAAATGATGCAAAAAAAAAGAATACTGAGGTAGTGTTTGTGGATTTTTCAGAAATCTGATGACAGAAGGGAGAGGTGTTCCTGAATCATTCAGTGTGTGTCTTCAGGCACCGGTACCTCCTCACTAATGGTAGTAATGAAAAGAGGGAATGTCCCAGATGGTAAGGACCTTTAATAAAGGGTGCCACCTTCTTGAGACGCCACCTCTTCAGGAGGTCCTCAAAGCAACTTCAAGAGAATACGGCCAATATAAAAAGCAAACACGAGGAAATCTGCAGATGCTGGAAATTCAAACAACATCACACACAAAATGCTGGTGGAACACAGCAGGCCAGGCGGCATCTATAAGGAGAAGCACTGTCGAAGTTTCGGTCCTGACAAAGGGTCTCAGCCCAAAACGTCGACAGTGCTTCTCCTTATAGATGCTGCCTGGCCTGCTGTGTTCCACCAGCATTTTGTGTGTGTTGTCGGCCAATATAAAAGACCTCTTTCAACAGGTAGCTTGCTGATAAGAAAAAAGTTCAAATTTATTATCAGAGTACATGCGTGTCATCACATACAACCCTGAGATTCTTTTTCTACAGGCATACTTAGTAAATCTATAGAACAGGAACTGTGAACAGGATCTGTAAACCGTAAGCATCAGGAACTGTAAAAAAACTATGCAAGTGCAGATAATAAGTAAATAGCAATAAATAATGAGCAAGGAATAACAAGAGTGTCCTTAAATGAGTGTAGCTGTCCCCTTTTGTTCAAGAGCCTGATGGTTGAGGGTAGTAACTGTTCTTGAACCTGGTGGTGTGAGCCCTCAGGCACCTTCTACCTGATAGCAGCAGTGAGAAAAGAGCATAGCCTGGGTGGTGAGGATCTTTGATGATGGATGCTGCTTTTCTACAGCAATGTTTCATGTAGGTGTGCTCAATGGTTGGGAGGGTTTTACCCATGATGTACTGGGCTGAATCCACTACCTTTTGTAGGATTTTATGCTCCAAGGATTTGGTGTTCCCACAGCAGGCCGTAATGCAACCAGTTAGCTCACTTTTCACCACATATCTACAGAAGTTTGCCAAGGTTTTTGATGATGTGCTGAATCTGCAGATTCCTGAGGAAGTAGAAGTGCTGTTGTTCTTTTTTTGGAATTATATTTACTTGATGGGTCCAGGACAGTTCCTCTGAGATAGTGACAACCAAATATTTAAAGTTACTTACCTTGTCCACCTCTGATCCTCTGAGTACTGGCTCATGGACCTCTCGTTTCCCTCTCCTGAAATCTACCGTCATTTCCTTGGTCTTATTGACATTGAGTGAGAGGTTGTTGTTATTACACCACTGAGCCAAATTTTCAGTCTCCCTCCTGTATGCTGATTCATCACCACCTTTGATACAGCCCACAACAGTGGTGACATCTGAAAACTAGACCATAAGCCATAGGAGCAGAATTAGGCCATTCGGCCCAATAGCAGGTTTGAATGTCTCTCAGGTGCCTCTGGAGGTAATGAACTATACCAGGCCCTGTGTAGCCATCAGAGTGATGCAGTGGACATCTGAATGAACATTTAGTTTGTTTTTAGCAGTAACATTGTTGTGGGTAAGGGATAAGCTATAGATGCACTATTTCCAGAAGGCATTCAATAACATACCACATCACAGCTCACTGAAGGAATTAAAATATCACGGTCAAGGAGACAACATATATTCATGTGCTGATCCATGCTTTAAGCTCATTCACCTTACAATACTCCTTGGATTGAAATTGACACAATTCAGGACATTATTCCCACAATGCTCAACCTTTGGATGTAGGCTTTACAATATTTTTTCTTATAGCCACTCCATGTACTGCATTTCAAGTTTCCATCCCCTTGTACTCTAGTTTAAACCCCCCCCCCCCCAACAACCTTAGGGCAGCACTTGCAAACCTTTCTGTAAGGATATTAATATGACTGAAACATTTCAAGGATGTTGCTGGGACTTGAGTTAGAGTTTTATCTGAGTTGGACAATCCACACAAGGGGTGCATGAAAAGAGCAATTTTTCATCTGAGTGGCAATTGAGATTTAGTGGCAGATTTAGAGACCCTGACGAAGGGTCTCAGCCTGAAACGTCGACAGTGCATCTCCTTATAGATGCTGCTTGGCCTGCTTTGTTCCACCAGCATTTTGTGTGTGTTTAGTGGCAGTTTTTCTGATTTGAGGAGTGGCCAATCAGCAAGCAGTGTGTAAAAGGAGCTACCTTTTAGTCAGGTCTGTGTTCAACATTTAAAAAGCAGAGCTTCGAGCCAGTTTTCTCTGAGGTGGATAATCCACACCAGGGGTGCGTGAAAAGAGCTACTTTTTAATGAGGGCAGCAATTGAGATTTTGAAGGCAGAGTTTTGCAGCAGTTTTTCTGATTTGAGGAGCAATCAATCACCAATTAGCAAGCAGGATTCATTAGAAAGGGCCAATAAGAATAATTGAAGTGCAAGCAGAACAGTCATTCATTTGGAGTGCGCCAATGTTTTGGCTCATCACGCGAGATCAGGTTTGGCTGAAGTAGATTGTCTTGTAAATTCTCTCTGTGTCCTTATTTGTTCATTCCATATCTATTAGGACATAGTATATAAGTAAGAATGGCTCTGGGCTGTGTTCTGTACTCTGTGTGGGATGTGGGAAGGCTGGGAGACCTCCAGTTTCCCAGATAATCACAGGTGCGCTGAGTAGCAGCTCCTCGGAGAATGTGTTAAGGAACTGGAGCTGCAACTCGATGACCTTCAACTCATACAGAAGAATAAGGAGCTACAGGGAAGTAATCACCTCTAGAATGCAGGAGCCAGGTAACTGGATGACCACCAGGAGAAGGAGGGAAAAATTCACAGCCAATGCAGAGTACACAGAGTGCCACTATCTGCATCCCTTTCTTGCCCTACACCTGCCATCCATACCTCCACATACCAACTGCTATCATCCCGATCTTCATCTCTCACCAACTCCGCAATCATCACAGACTCACCTTCACTACTGAGCAGGCGAGAAGGGCTCCAGGGAAACAAAAACATGGCAATGCATTGGGATCGGCTGGCATGAACCTCAATGTCCTGAAGGAGTGTGCTGAGCAGCTGTGTGGAGTTCTCCAGTGCATTTTCAATCTGAGTCTCAGCCTGGAAAGGCTGATGACTGTGTGGGAAACATTGTGTGTGATTCCAGTACCCAAGAAGGGCTAACTGACAGTCTTGAATGACTACCAAACAGTGGCCCTGACCTCAAACGTCATGAAGACCCGAGAGAGGCTTGTCCTGGCTCACCTCCAACTTCCGGTCAGGTCAGCCCTTGATCTTCTGCATTGCCTACCAGGAGCAAATTGGAATTGACAATGTTGTCATCTACCTGTTGAACAGAGCCTACTCCTATTTCTAATGCCCTTCCCTTGGACAACATTGGTGGCATGGAGAGGGGAGACTTGCAGCTTGGGCAACTGCCAGTCTTCCATTTAAAAAAAAAACCTTGCCCAGACTTCCGTCCTGGAAACTTTCCAAGGTACAAATCCATGGTCTATCGAGACTAATGGAGGCCTACACTACACTCCCATTTAGATAAGCAAGGCAGCACTGTGGGGATCATGTTTTTTGATTTCTCAGGTGCCTTCGATACTGTATAGCCCTCATTGCTGGGTGAAAAGCTCCATTTAATGCAGATTGGCACTTCCATTGTATCCTGGATAATGGACTACTTGACTGGCAGACCACAATTTATGTGGCTTCAGAGCTGTGTGTCAGACGTGGCTATAAGCAGCACTGGGGCTCCACAAGGGACTGTACTGGCTCCCTTCCTGTTTACCCTGCATATCTTGGACTTTAGATACAACACTGAGTCATGTCCTCTGCAGAAATTATCTGATGACTCAGCAATAGTTGGGTGTATAAAGGCAGGACAGGGGGATGAATGCCCCTGTTGGAGGACTTTATCAAATGGTGCAAGTTAAATCATTGGCAGCTAGCTCAACATTAGTAAGGCAAAGTGGAGTGCCAACACAGAGGCAATGTACAAGAAGGCCCAGAGTTGCCTCGACTTCCTGAGGAGACAGAGGTCTCTTGTAGTGTGCAGGCCTCTCCTTCACATGTTCAACCAGTCCATTGTCACTAGTACAATCTTCTATCTGGTGGTGTGCTGGGGCAACAGCATCAACATGGGTGATGCCAGTAAGCTCAAAAAAAAAGGATTAGAAAGGCTGGCTCTGTTATAGGAGTCAAACTGGAGGCTGTGATAGAACAAAGAACCCTACGGAAAATCCTGGCAATTCTGGATAATGTTTCTCACACTCTGCATGCCCCCTTGGCTGAACAGAAAAGCACTTTCAGTAATAGACTAAGATAACTGCTCTGCTCCAAAGAGCACTATAGAAGGTCATTCTTATCTTCAGTCATAAGGCTCTATTATAATGAGTCAACCTATAGCCGGGGAAGTGATGGCCGCCTCCTATTAAGACTGTTTGTGAATAATAGTTCCACATGTACTAAATGGCCTGTTTCTGTGCTGTAGTGTTCTATTATTCTATGATGTCCTTTAGTAACAATGAAAATCTGAGGGAGAAAAAAATAAATAGGTCTAAGATGGGGGCATCTACTAAGACCTCAGACACACACCCTACAAATTTTAGTCAAGAATATTAGGAAATTTGTTTGGTAACAAAGTTGACAATGCTGCTTTTCTACAAATATTTCACAATAATATTGAGAAAGAAACAATTAACTACAGATTAGTTCTTTTATTTTAAAAATATCTGCAGAATCAATAATATGAATACATTCAATGTAATATGAAAATAGATAATATTTACTTTCAAGATAGTGAGACTCTAAATGCTGTTTACTCTGTTAATAATGAAAAAGATCTAAATGATGTAGCTGGTACTGCAGGCTGGTTGAACTTTCAGATCAAAAATTGTCCAGCTACAAAAAAAAAAAATCACTCTCAGTACTTATTGAAATGTACAGTAACAAGAAAACAAAAATCATAGTAGCATCTCTAAAATACAGTTTTGGAACATAGACTATACAAGCTTTTATATAAACTCTCTATTTGGAATTAATTTTTCTTTTAAGGATTTCAAAATTATGCTTTGGCCTCATAGAGTCTTCAAAGAGCTAAATATTGTGCTTAATAATTAGATTCTAAACCCTGTACAAAGAATTTAAAATTAACCCACAAAACTGCTGATATTTTCATTCTGATTTTGTTAAAATTTGAACAAAATATATGACTATTCTCACCTCATCTTCTTCATCATCCTCTGACATTGATTCCTAGCAGATAAAACAAAAAAAAACTAAAACAAATATACCAAGCATCTTATCCTGAGCACTTTATTTAATTCCAGCATCATCTTCCATTTTTATGTTCAATGCCTTCCACCAATAAAGAAAAAGCTTGTTTGATTTCTTAAATCCACTTATCCAATTACAATCAAGGACATGTGGTCGTGCATTCCTGGTTTTTTTTTTGCTTTTTTCCATATCGTACCATTCTTAGTAAATTATCTTGCTTTCTTGGCTCTCAACAAATGAATGACCCCACACTTGCAGGAATTGTCATCATAGAAACTATCATGGTCAAGCTAAAAAATATATCAATTGCTGCCTCTTTTGTCAACTGCTGCTGGATCCTTTTTCAATATGTCTGTCAGTTTGGTTCAGACTACAAAAACTATTGATCTCCGATACACATTTCCAGAGGTTGAGTTTGGCCATAACAATACGCCATAGAGTATGGAAATGGCCCTTCAGAACACCAAGTCCATGCCAACCATCAAGTAACAATGTGCATCAATCTCATTTTATTTTCTCCACATTCCCAGCAACATTACAAAATGCTACTACTCACTCACATGGAACAATTTACGTTGGCCAATCATTTTTCGATCTGTATATCTTTAGGATGTGGGAGGAAAGCAGAGCATGCAAGGTAATCCTACATGGTCACAGGGAAACATGCAAATTCTACATAAATAACATTGGACGACAGAATCTAAAGTGTAGCTTTGAGGCAGCTGCTCTCCTAGCATCTACTAGTTTGGAAAGTTTTACAAATGAAACATAGCCTCAGGACATATTATTTGTGTGCTTTTTTTTAGTTCTGTGGTAAACATATTACTGCAAATTAATTTTAATACAGTTTGAGCCCTTAAAAATTGGCAACATTCCAATTTAATACAAGATACAATGGTGTAAACCTCATCTAAAATTTTCCAACAAGGTAGGAAATTTGACTGAAATCTAAAAATTCTAGTTGATTTAGCAGATCAAAACTCCCAATATGCCAGGGATGAGCCCATGAATTGTAACTTTTTTTATTTTAAAAGGTACAATATACTTTATTTTCAGAATTGCAGAAGTAGACTACTGGTAGGAAAATGTTCAACAGCCGGTGCTGGGATAATTAGCTAAGTCTGTTTATTTAGGTTTAACACCTGTCTAAACATTACTACACACTTTTACCATATACAGCATAAACAAAGATACTATCACATAAGTTTTAGATTTAATGCAGAATTAAGATTCAAGGTTGTTTATTGTCAGTCTTCAGTGCATGATTGTAAAGGAGAATATAATTATTGTTTCTCTGGATCCGATGCAGCATTAAAAAGTCAAAAAGATCCACAAGAAATATAAAGCAATCCTATAAAATACAACATATAGGTAACTGATGTCAGTTGGTTAGAAAGTCAAACAGCAAGTTAGTTACACAATGCTGTATTTAGACTGAGGAGTAGTCATCAACGTCTGTGGGACAATAATGTTGAATGCAGAACTAAAATGTAGGAACAGCATTCTGACACAAGTATCCTTGTTTTCTAAGTGTGTCAGGACCAAGTGCATGATAGGCATTATGGCATCTGTTGTAGAGCAGTTCTGTTGTGTGGTAGGAATGGGGCTTTTGATTGTACCATTACCAAGTGTTTCAAAGCACTTCATGAAGATTGGCATCAGTTCAAAGTGATGATGACAATACACAACACACATAAGGGATGAATAACTGGCTGCATTCTTCCTTTTAAATGATGAATATTCACATAATGATGCAAAAACCCTGCTCAAACCAACCATGATATCAGGTTAGTAGGTGAATTGGTCACATGGATGTAAATGGGTGGAGTAGGCACATTGGGCCAGAACAGTCTGTTGCTGTACTGTGTATCTCTAACAAAATGTAAATTTACACTTAAATTAAGTTTGCCTTTCCACATTTGAATTAAAAGCTTGATCCTGATTAGTTAGTATTCGAACATTTATGAAATCACAGTGAAAATATTCATCAAGTAGAACTGTTCAAAAGTTTTATATGTAAATTTATGGAGCTTAATACCATCATTTCCAAAGTGAAAACAAATTCTTTTCCTACCTTGGTGTCATCAACTTTCTCCATTTCAAATCTGCCTTTTTCTTGGGCAATAGTTTCAAAGAACGTACTCTCAGCTTTTGCAATTTTGAATTCAATTGTATCCTCCTCATCTTCAGCTTGCTGTTCCACTACCTTTTCTTGCTCTGATTTAGCACGTTCTCTTGCCCGCATCTCACGCTGGCGTGATTCTAGAATCTTCTCCCGCTTTGTCTCCCTCTCAAACATCTAAAAATGTAACATTACACATGGAAAAGGCAATCCTCATACAGCACTTACAATAAACACTGTGCAAAGTTAGTGTTAAGATCCAAGGCTGACATGGAGGGGTAAGTGAATGGTCAAGCTTCCACATATTTCACTTTGCTTGAAGCTAATAGATACCTCCCAACCATATAATATCTATAAATACTGGAGAAATGGAAAACAAAAGTATTCAATGGAACATTTGAAACAGTATTTGGTCATTTTACCTCTGATGGAATATACTGCCAGATTCAAAGATGAAGTTGATTGGAACTGAACCTATATGGGACATTCTAACTGTAGTTAGCTAAGTCAGATCAACATTTGAAAATACTAAAATTTGTTTGATTATAGACTAAGTAATTTGAAAAGGACATTCAGACACATCAAAGCAGACTGTGGAAAAACTCCAAAAGAACTGACAATTGACAGTCTCATCATAAGTGTTCAATTTTAGCACTTTGGCTGGGTATTTCAGTCGAATGCATTAAGCAAAACTTCACTAAGTAACCATAAATTTTGTTGTAATTATTTAATTTGACTTTATACCTATAGCTTCACTTTCTTTAGAAATGAAGTGTGTTCTTTTGTGAGGTAGTTTTACTTAATGTTTTTATTGCAAGCTGACCACAAAAAGGATCATAAGACGAGAACGGAACACTTACTGCACTTGCAATTGTTTTTTCCTGTTTCATATAAGCATAGAAACTGGGTGAAAACTCAAGCAAGGTTGTTGCTCCCTGGTGAGAACCACAGGCAAAGAATTGTCCATTGTCTTGGATACGCAAACTGTACAGAGGATCATCACACACCTGATTGGGTTAGGAGAGATGGAGTTGGGGAGGGGGATATGGGAAAGAAATATATAGAAAAAATGTCAAAATTCAGAATAATGGGGAAAACAGATTGTTGCTTTTAACCAGTAACACATTTATACACATTTCAATATGAGCAAAACATTCTGGTTTATACAGGTTGAATATCCCTTTTCCGAAATTCCAAAATCTCTTAAGTCCAAATAGTTTTTGAGTACTGACACTTTGCTACAAATGGAAAATTCCACATGGTGCTGGAAAGGTTCCCAGATGATGCGCAGGTCTCTGAGCACCACAGACAGTTCTGAGAAGAGATTTCACACATGTAATGAACAGAAGTTAATCGAAATAGAAAAACACTGCATGAAGCAAAATATGAGGACCTTGATCATGTATTAAAAGAGTGGTTCATCAGCATTGGAGTGCACAAATGCCACTTAACGGTATGCTGATCATGAAACAAGCAAAGATCTATCATAAACTGAAAATTGAAGGTAATTGTTTCACGCACAAAACTTTTAAAAATATGATATATATAACTACCCCCTTGCCTTAGTTCCTGTGCAACAGGCAATAGTTTGATATTATTGGCAGATACAAAGCTAATCATGGCAATAGACCCCAGTAATAAACACTGTGGAGGGTTGTCATTCAACTCCCAACAGTCTGTGGAGGACCCAGCTCCATCATGTCAGACTGTGCTCCAACTGTGGACTATTCACTCCGTGAGCTTCTCACCAGCTGCATATGTAATGTAAATGAATTTTGTATTTAGACTTGAGTCCCATCCCTTGGGTATCTCAACATATAGATACAAATATTCCAAAATCAGAATCACTTCTGGCCCCAAGCATTACCAATAAGGGATGTTCAACCTTTACACTAGTGCAGAAGAAAATGTACTCTGTTCATAAACTCCCCATTTCAATTAAACCTGTAATCTTGATGGTAAAACTTTACTCATTGCAGTAGTTCAACAAAAAGCACTGTTTGAATTTCAATCCTCTGCCACCCTGCACCAATGACAAGCATTAAATCTGTCTTATCTGCAAAAGACAGAACTTTATGCCCCTGCTTGCTCTTTAGATAGTGCTGGGGAGTGGTATTCTTGAACCAGTACAGTCTTTCCCCAGCATTATTGATAAGGAGTATCAGACAATTCATCCAGTGATAAAGGGCTAGAGTTAGGGTCATGTATTTTCAAGTCAAGAGTCAAAGATGTGCGGTTTGGAAGGGAATACAAAGCTGACTTTTTGTTTCTCCCAGTCATTAGAGGTCATGAGTTTGAGACGATACTTGGGTGAATTACTACAGCATATCTTCTAGATGATGAACTCAGCAAACATGGTCACTCATGATGTAGGGAATGAATGCTTAGGGCGGTGGACACATGGCTAATAAGATGATGACAAACACCAATTGAAACAAGAACACTTATTTAAAGCTGGCTATAATGACAGATGAGTATCTTCATAGCAAGTTCACTATGTGTTGCACTCTGTAAATCTTACTTTTTTCTGAATAAAAATAAATAAAAATTATTAAAGTGAACTAAAAACTTATTTCAAAATACTAGAAATCAATTTTCACATCTTTGAAAAGTTGGATGAGTGAGCCCAAATATTAGCAAGACAAGAATAGTTGAATATTCATTTTATTTCTTCAATTAGAATATAATATTTTAATTCTGTAATGCAAATAGTAGCTGGCATTCAGATTCACACTTTTTTTTCTATTCTGAACTTATGATCTGAATTATAATTTCTAACAAATTCCAAGCACTTGTCAGGTTTTTCCACCCACAGCTAAACGACTGGAGAGCGAATCATTCAATGACATTCCAAATATGAGATGGAAGAACTTTTGAAAAAGGAATTGAGAAGTCCCATTCTCAACAAAAATACATGAATCTTGTTCTGTGCATTAACTGGGAAATTAATTTACTTACAGAGCTCTTGACAAGACTCCTTACCCAATATAATAATGAGAAAAATTGTGGATTATTCATCTCTGAAATTTTCACCTTTTGTCACCTGGCCTAACCTAGAATATGTTTTGTGTTAGCAAGTTATGGGTGAAAATTTCAGAAATAAAAGTCAATTCAAGTATAGACATTTTTGAAGACATAGCCTCTTTACAGCAGATTACCCCTGACTAATCTTAGCATTCCACAGCAAAAGGTTGTTCAGTGATGCAAACCATGCTAGTTTCATCACACTTCCTGCAGTTACAGGATTGAGTATGCAGTGTACTTTTTTTTTAATGATCAAGCTTAATTGGACTTTGTGGCACGGCTGCAAAATGTGACGAGTTACTTCAGAATTGCAAAGAGTGGAATCATAAGACAATGAACCAAATTAAGAGGTTTTTTGTTGAATCTTATGCAGCATTGCAGTGACCAAAAGTAACTATCTTCAAAATAAGAACATACTAAAAAGTTAAGTCCTAGTTACATGAGGGGCCATCATCAAAAGAGATACCCTTGGGGCCCCAAATTGCTGCTTCATTATGAATAAACTTAAAAGCAAAATAATTTTTAAAGGTTCAAAGGTTCACTTATCAAAGCATTTATCCATATACAATTCTGAAAATTAAATTTATCATTAGGGTCTTCACTCACAAGAACACTTTTCTTGTTACAGAAAACGGTGCAAACCACTTTGCCAGGTAATTAAGAAAATCCCTTGCCATGAACGACACAAAATGCACTAAACTTCACATTCACTACCATCGTGTCTCACCTCTCCAATGTGCAAAGCCATATTAGTACTTAAAAATGAAAGTCAGAATTAGGAATAGGGGCAGGCCACCTGTGACCTTCTATAAAACCATAAGATATTTGAACAGAATTCGACCATTCAGGTATCCATCATATCTGCTCTGCCATTCAATCATGGCTGATTTATTCATCTCAACCCCATGCCCCTGCCCTTTTCCCCATAACTGTTGACGCTCATACTAATCAAGGACAGCAAGATCCTATCACCACAATAGGTCTACGGTGGACACTATCTCATTGGCTCTCCATGCAGCCTTGGATCATCTGGACAACACAATTACCTATATCAGGATGCTGTTTACTTCAGGCTTCTGTAACTCATTCCTGATGGTAGCAACGAGAAGAGGGTGTGTCCTAGGTGATGAGGGTCCTTAATGATGGGCATTGCCTTTTTGAGGTATCACTCCTTAAAGATGTCCTGGATACTACAGAGGCTAGTGCCTGTAATGGAGCTGAATAATTTTACAACTCTCTGCAGCTTACTTTGATCTTGCATAGTAGCCTCCTCTTCCACATACCAGAAAGTGATGCAGCCTGTCAGAATGCTCTCTATGGTACCGCTGGACCAGCCCATTCAGAGCCGCAGAAACACCTCGCTCCTGGCCAGACACCCGGTCTCTGGTACCGCTACCGGATTACCGTTCCGCCCGACAAGCAGGCCCAGTACTCACACACCCCACCGATCACGGCCGCCATCCGGCACAGCCAGCGATACCACCACGTCATCTCGTCCGCGTCGGCCTGTTTGGTGAATTACCAAACCTCCTTAAAACTCCTACTTAAATTCAGCTGCTGCCTTGCCTTCTATATGGCTGCATCGATATGTTGGGTCCAGGTGAGGCCCTCAGAGGTATTAACAACAAGGAACTTGCAACTGCTCACTTTCTCCACTTCTGATCCATCTATGAGGACTGCTGTGTGTTCCCTTACTCTTTCTGAACTCTAGTTCTTTGGTCTTACTGACTTTGAGTGTAAGGTTGTTGCTGTGACACCACTCAACTAGGTGGTATATCTTGCTACTGTATGCCTTCTCGTCACCATCTGAGATTCTGCCAACAATGGTAGTATTATCAGCAAATCTATAGATGGCATTTGAGCTAAGCCTAGTCACACAGCCATGGGTGTAGAGCGAGTACAACAGTGGGCTATGCACAGTGAGCCAGTGTTGACTGTCAGGTGGAGATTTTATTTCCAATCTGCACAAATGGTGGTAAATGATTAGCAAATCAAGGATCCAGTTGCAGAGGGAAGTACAGAGGCCAGGTTGTGGAGCTTTTCGATCAGAATTGTAGGAATGATGGTGTTAAATGCTGAGCTGTAGTCAATAGACAGCATCCTGACATAGGTAATTGTATTGTCCAGGTGATCCAAGGTCGCATGGAGAGCCAGTGAGGTCGCGTTTCACCATAGACCCATTGTGATAGGATCTTGCTGAGGCAGGAGTTAATCCCAGCTGTAACCAACCTTTCAAAGCACTTCATCACCAGTGCTGCTGGATGATAGTCAAGAAGGCAGCTCACTCTGCTCTTCTTGGGCACTGGTATAATTGTTGCCCTTTTGAGGCGGGTGGAAACTTCTGACTGTAGCAGTGAGAGTACCTGTCCAGAGGTCTCTTTTATTCTTTATATATCTGAAAAAAAAACTTTTGGTATCCTCTTTGATATTATTTGCTAGCTTACCATTATACTTAATCTTTTCTTATTGCTATTTTAGTTTCCTTCTGTTTTGAAAAACTTCCCAATCTTCTAGCTTCCTACAAATTTTTGCTGTATTAGTTGTCCTCTATTTTGCTCTTCTGCTGTCCTGGAATTCCCTTGTCAGCTACAGTTCCCTCATCCTCCCTTCTGTGGGATGTATCTATCCTGCGCCTTCCAAATTGCTGCCAGAAACTCCAGCCACTGTTGTTCAACTACCATCCCTTCTAGTATCCCCTTTCAATCAACTTCAGCCAGCTCTTCTCTCATGCCTCTGTAGTTTCCTTTACTCCACTGTGATGTCTGATTTTAGCTACTCCCTTGCAAACTTCAGGGTGAATTAGATCATATTATGATCACTGCCTCTTAAGGGTTCCTTTACCTATGCTCCCTCAGAAAATTTCGTTCATTACACAATACCCAATCCAGAATTGTCTTTTCCCTAGTGGGCTCAATCACAAGTTGCTCTAAAGAGTCATACTACAAACGCCTTCCCTTGGGATTCAGTACCAAACTGATTTTCCCAATCTACCTACATACTAAAATCCCCCATGATTTCAGTAACATTGTAACACTGCCCTTTTAACATGCCTTTTTTAGTTCCCACAGCCCACCTACTGTTTGGGGCCTGTATATAACTCCCAACTGGTCTTTCTACTCTTGCAGTTTCTTAACTATATCTACAATGATTCTATATTTTCTGATCCTATGTTACCTCTTTCTAAGGATTTGTTTTCTTTTTTTAATTAACAAAGCCACTGCCATTCAGTAAGATCATGGTGAATCTTAATGCAGCTTCAACTCTATATCTTACTTAATCTTTCACTCTTGTCATTTATTAAGAATCCTTCTCAAAAAAAAATTTCTTTAGGCAGCCTTTGAGGAAAGTTCCAAAGATAGAACACCTGTTTTACCTTATCTCTGTCTTAAATGGGCAATATTTTATTCAGAAACAGCGACCCCTAGTTCTAGATTCTTGAACAGAGGAAACATTCTCTTGGTATCCATCCATACAAGAATTCTTAGCATTTTAGATATTTCATTTGGTTTATATCTTGTATGCCTTTTCGTCTTAAATTAAGACTCAACTGTAAATAAAATGATATTTTAACTATTTTAGGTGTTTTTGTGTGTTTAGATTTCTTTTGACTATAATTCTTGAGCTCTGAAAATTTTACATTGGGACTGTTATTCCTAATACTTTCAATTTGAATTTTTGCTTAAAAAAACATTTCCAGGAATGAAACTCTTCCTTAAATTGAGGAGTACATGTACCTTAACACTAAGTGTTGCTTCACTGTGTTTAAATGACAAATCCCAGGCATCAATCGTACCGTCCATTTTGCTTGTGAAGAAAACAGTTGGCCTTACAGGGCTCCAACAACCATCTGTGAGATTAGACACATGATATCTGAAACAAAAACAGCAGATGAAATTTGACTAATTCTTTTTAAGGAAGCTCTTTCTATCACAAGGATAAAATTCTCCTCAATTTCATTGAAGTTCTTTCAGACTGGTTGCAATTAAAACAGGATATAAATTCTCTGTATCTTGGATCTCACTGCCTACTTCTGGGGGCTCAAGTCATGAAGGCTTCAACAGGTGGAATTTGTTAGAAAAGGAAATTACCATAATTGAACTATTAACACTTTACAGTAGCAAGAGTCAATTATCCTCCTGGTATTATAATCCCACTCATTTCACAAACAACTTGAACATAGTCTCAGAACTGTGCAATTAATTGTGTGAAAGCAACATGATATTCCTTGTTGCTGTAATAGAATATCAGTGGGATACAGATCAAAATGACCAAGCATGCACACGGTAGATCCATGTAATTACCACATCCTTGGGTTTTACCACTACAGTTCTCAATTCATGCAAATTTATACCAAATACGGCTAGTCATATAAAAATGTAATATGGACATCACATGACCAGGCAATATAGAAATTCATTCACTGTGCCACAAAACAGTTTCTAACATTTGTTTGCAATATGAAAAAGGTTAAAAGTAATTGATATAACAGGAAACAAATGTCAGTGTACTAATGTTTAATCCAATCTCATAACGTGGTGTAATCATTGTAAAGCTCTAAAGACAGTATGGATTTCACACAAGTTTCATGTTACGTGTATATTTTCTTGCAATATAGGTAATTGGGAAATGATTGGTAGTAAGTGAAAAACATGGTAAGACTGTAAAGAACACAGTATAGCACCAGACATAAGATTATGGAATGACATTTGATGCAGTCTTTAATTTCCTTACATGAAATGCCTATTCCTGTATCTTGTGGTTAAACCTGCTCCCAGTAAATTTTACCAAAAGTGACAATAATAAAAAGAAAACATGGACTTGTGTTGTACATTGACAACTAAGGTCCTTTCTAAATCTTTCACACCTAATGGAATCTTAGTGGAGCATGTTCATCACTATAGGTAGAGGAAAGTGACTGCAATTTGCATATATTAAGATCCCACAAAGGTTAAGTAATTGATAAGTTGATCGATGAATAAACATTGGGAAATCTGATTTGATCATTTTTGTACAGCAACATGGAATTTCTTCAGTTGAAATGAATCCCATCTCTTCAAAGTCAGCAGGTTTCACATCTCATCAAAAAGGTTATACTTCCTCAGTGAATTGTCAGCCTAGATAACTAGGCATGAAATCATGATCTCCTGATTATTAGGATACTATCACTAAACAGAAACAGTAAAGGCATTCAGAGTTTATGGATATTATGTTTAACTTGCTCAGAGAGCAGTTGAAGAAAACTCAAAGCTATTTAGTTTGGGTTAGCTTTGATTCCCCCCCTCCCCCCCCCGAAAAAATAGTCTTCCATGGATAGTCACAATGATGCAGAAATTTCTTAACAAAGATTCAAACCAGTAACCAGAGTGTGACCTTCCAGTATTTAGTTGACTATCCTTTTTAGACATGAGTGAAAGTGTTTTAATGAGTATAACATAATATTCAATCACTTATATTGTTAATCTAACTTAAGCTGAAACATCAGTAACCAAATTTAAATTGATCTTCTGAATGCTTTCAGCATTTTTTAATGTTATAAAATATTTTGCAAATCTATGAAAGAAAAGTAATTTTGTGTTATATGAACACATGGAAAAGACAGTAGATCATATACAAAGAATTTGAATGCCAAAAAGTTAAAGCCTTAAAATGCCTCAGCACTAAATATATCATCTTCCCGAGGTCACTTCTGAGAATGCAGAAATATGAACATTTATGTTTTGCTATCCTATCACAACTTTTGAACTGATGCTGTAAAGTTACTATGATTAATGTAATAAATGAATGGCATTCCCTGAATATGTATTATAGTCCCGCAACTTACACTTGGTGGCCATTTTATCAGGTACAAGAAGGAACTCAGTGTAGTCTTCTGCTGCTGTAGCCCATCCACCTCAAGGTTCAAAGTGTTATGCATTCAGAGATGCTCTTCTCTACGCACAGCAGTCTGCCATTCTCCTCTGACCTCTCTCATTAACAAGGCACTTTTGCCCACAGAACTGCCATTCACTAGATTTTTTTGAGGAGGTGGGGGGTTTGCATCATTCTCTGTAAACTCTACAGCCTTGCATGTGAAAATATATCTCTGCTATTAAACTGAGCCATTGAATGAGGGTGGATCTTACTGAAACCTGTTGAATTTTGAAAAGCCTAGATTGAGTGAATGTGGTGAGAATGTTTCCAATAGTGGGAGAGTCTCCAGAATACAAAGATGTCTTTTTAGAAAGAAGATGAGGAGGAATTTCTTTAGCAGAGATGATGAATCTGTGGCATTCATTGCCCCAGAGAGCTGTGGCAACTAAGTCATTGGGTATATTTAAAGCAGAAGTGAGGGGGTCTTGTTTATTAAGGGTGTCAAAGGTTTTGGGAAGAAAGCAGAGGGATTGGGTTAAGAGGGATAATAATCAGCCATGATCAAATGGCAGAGTAGACTGAATGGGCTGAATAGCCTAATTCTGCCCCTATATCTTATGGTCTTAATATCTTGAAGCCAATATTTTGCAAATTGAGATTTTACAGGCATAGTGAGCAATCTGAGCATGCTATTCAATACTATGGAAACTTTTATTTGGTAAAATTGTTCCATGAATGGCAAGGTTTAAAAGCTGTAAACTTACACCATGGGAATGGAGGCAAACAGCTCAGGTGTAGCAATTAGCACTGGTGAATGTATTCAAAATATCTACCTTCACTATTCTAAGTATGGAAGTAGTGCTGACTTTTCTAACATGATAAGACTCATCAGACATGACATAGTTGCTCCAATTTCACTCTCTTTGTGGGAGAATAAGGCTTTAATGTGAACAGTTAAAATAATTTATAATTTATGTTTTACTTGAACTGCACAAAGATTTCCATGACCACTATCATACTTCCCAATTAAAAAGTCCTACTAAATCCCAATACCATTGATGCCTAGGCAAAATATGGTGACAAGAAATATTATGATTTGATTTCCAAAGTCCAGTAAATATATCAATTGACATTAATATTAAATCACTAGCTAAAAGTTTTTATTTTATGAAACATAACAAAAAATGCTGGGAATACTCAGGATGTCAAGGAGTACTTTTGAATTTATTTTAAAGGAATAAGTTAACACAGACCTGAAAAAAAAAATTTTCCAGCATTTTTTGGTTTTATTCAAATTTCCGATTGTTATGTTTGAAGTTTTTTCACTTCTTCTTTGTTAGCTTTCTGGTATGATTTTGTTTGTATCTGGAGGAAAAGAGGAGAAGTACTGAATACCTACTGAATGTTACTTTGCAGGCAAGCATTGGTGATAAATTGAAATAATGAGGTACTTTATAATTTATCTCAATTCAATCATTTAATTTTTCTTATGAAAAGACATCAATTTGAAACAGTAATGCCTTCTTACTACCTCTTTATGGATGCTGTCTGACCTAATAAGCATTATAAGTACAAGAGATCCTACAGATGCTGAAAATCCAGATTAACAGATACAAAATGCTGGAGGAACTCAGCAGATCAAGTAAGACCTATGAAAATGAAAAAACAATCCGCACTTAGGACCGAGACTCTTCATCGAGACTGGAAATGAAGGGAAAATATGTCAGAATAAGAAGGTGAAAGGAGGCCAAGCTAGAAGGTGATAGATGTGTGGGGGATGGGGGTTGAAGAAAGAAACTGGGAGGTGATAAGTGAAAAAGGCAAAGAGCTAGAGAAGAACAAATCTGAGAGGAGAGGAAAATGAATCATGAGAGAAAAGGAGGGAGGAAAGAAAGACACCGGGGTGGGTGAGAAGAGGTTAAGAGGCCAGAGTGCAGAAATAAAGAGTGGGGAGAGGTAAGAAATTTACCAGAAGTTGGAGAAAATCAATTTTAATGTCATCTGGTTGGAGGCTACCAAGATGGAGTACGACCTGTTGCTCTTCCAGCCTGAGAGTGGCCTCATCATGGCAAAAGAGGAAGACATGGACCAACGCGTCAGTAGGGAATGGGGTTAGGAACTGAAATTATTGGCCACTAGGAAATTCCACTTTTTACAGATAGAACTGAGGTGCTCAAGAAAGCATTCCCCCAATCGACATCAAATCTCACCAATGTAGAGGAGTCCGCATTGGTAGCAACACATACTGTAGGCAACCTCAGCAGATTCACATGTGTAGTGTTGACACACCTGGAAAGACTGCTCAGGGCCCTGAAAAGAGGTCACGGAGGCACATCTAAACACGTTGTTTTCTGCAACTTCTGCCATCTTCTGTTGGTTTAAATGTACTAATATAATCATCATTAAACCGTCATGCCATCTATGAATCAACTATCATGCATATACTATCTCAATTTTACCTTGCCTGCATAAATTCCACATCCCTTTCTTGCCTGCTCATCCAAGTATCTGTCCAGATAGCTTTTAAATGGTGTTATTGCTCCTGCCTCCACTATACCATCAATTTTAGTGTCACCTGCAAACTTACTAATCACTAATTACTGCACTTTGCCCAAATTATCAACATACATGTCAAACAACAATAGCCCACTGGTCACTGGCCTCCAAACTGAAAAAGAATCCTCCACTACCAGTTTCTGCCTTCTAGCACCAATTTTGTATCTAATTGACAAGCTCAGCCTGAATTTGATGTGTGGTAACATTCCAAACCAGCTGACATTGTCAAATGTCTTGCTAAGGTCCATGTAAATGCAAATAAATCCTGAACCTCAGGGTCCCTTTCAAGAAATTTCCAAACATATATAAAGTTCATTAGCTTCTAGTCCTGGTAATCAGTTTTGCCCTTCAATCAGACGAATGATTGCCTTTGTAACATTAATTGCCAGAAGGTCTATACTACAAAATTGGAAAGAAGTAAATCCTCCTACCACATCTCAGTGGTTCTCCCAAACTATTTCCTATCTGAGTTTGGAAAAAATTAGAAGCACTATTTTTGATTCTTCAATTAAATTTGAAGAAACCTGGGGACCATTTATTCGACATTTTCATATGAATTAATTTGGCCTATTTCAGATCCTTTTCTCTACTTATCCTTGTTCAGGTATGGAGTTCCGGAGTTTTTTTTTGACACTATCACATATTTATAAACTGTTATTATTGCCCATGTTAGTTTAGTTTAGTATTTTTTTTCAATATATATTTTCTTCTATATATTTTCAAATTTTTCTTTTCTTTTTTGATTATTTTTGTTTTTTTTTCATATATATTTATATAGACTTGATTGATTTATGTACCTTTTGTTGATTGATGTTTAATAGGATATTATTATCCTATTACTAATGTAATTTCAAGTTTATTGAATTTGTAATCTATTCATTATCATGTTTTGTTTTTTTTATATGAAATTTAATAAAAAGATTGAAAAAAGAAAAAGAAAAGAAAGCTTCTAGTCCAGGTCTAGCCTATTCTTGCTGTATCTTCTGAATAAAAGCACATTAACCATCCTAAAGTCCTTTGATACCTCAGGATGAAAGCAAAACTTGCTCCAAAAGAGAGTCAAAGCAGTTCACCAGCACCATCTGATGGTTAGTTTTTCAACGTTATGGCTGTACAGCATCAAATTTATGCTTAGTGGGCAAAAATTTAAATATTTTCACCTCAGTCAGTGAGACACTTGGCATAGTCACCTTCAACATAATAAACGGAAGAACGTAAATTACAACAAAGTTAAATATCAAAAGTATATACAGAATATTTCCCATAATTTAGAAAATTTTCCCCTGATAAACGACAATTCCAAAATCCTTCCCAAATGTGTTTAAATTCCAATAATAATAATAAAAAATACATATGATATGACACATGGGCTGTTTGCTCAACTGAAAAATATACCACTTAAATGTTACTATTACTGTATATTGGCTTCCATCATCTCCCCTGCCATGTCCTAGGCACTTTCCACTCCCTGCAAAAAGCAACCTGTGAATAATCTGTAATTCTCCTTTAAAACTTCCCCCTTCTTGCCTTAAATCTATGCCTTTTGTCTCTGACATTTCCACTACAAGGGGAAAAAGGACTTTGATTACATATCCTGTCTATGAAACGTAGAAACCTACAGTATAGGCCCTTTGGCCCACAAAGCTGTGCCGAACATGTCCTTACCTTAGAAATTACCTTGGGTTACCCATAGCCCTCTATTTTTCTGAGCTCCATGTACCTGTGCAGAAGTCCCTTAAAAGACTCTATTGTATCCGCCACCGGCAGCCCATTCCATGCACTCACCACTCTCTGCATAAAAAAAACTTACCCCATGACATCTCCTCTGTACCTACTTCCAAGCATCTTAAAACTATGCCCTCATGCTAACCATTTCAGCCTTGGGAAAAAGCGTCTGACTATGCACACGACCAATGCCTCTCATCATCTTATACACCTCTATCAGGTTACCTCTCATCCTCTGTTGCTCCAAGGAAAAAAGGCCAAGTTCGCTCAACCTATCACATAAGGCAAGTTTCCCAATCCAGGCAACATCCTTGTAAATCTCCTCTGCACCATTTTTATGGCTTCCACATCCTTCCTATGGTGAGGCGTCCAGAACTGAGCACAGTTCTCCAAGTGGGGTCTGACCAGGGTCCTACATAGCTGCAACATTACCTCTCAGCTTCCAAACTCAATCCTACGATTGATGGAAGGCCAATGCACCATGCGCTTTCTTAACCTGCACAGCAACTTTGACTGTCCTGTGGTCTTGGACTCCAAGATCCCTCTGATCCTCCACACTGCCAAGAGTCTTATCATTAATACTATATTCTGTCATCATATTTGACCCACCAAAATGAACCATCTCACACTTACCTGGGTTGAACTCCATCTGCCACTTCTCAGCCCAGTTTTACATCCTATCAATGTCCCGCTGTAACCTCTTTCAGCCCTCTACACTACCAACAACACCCCCAACCTTTGTGTCATCAGCAAATTTACTAACCCATCCCTCCATTTTTTCATTCAGGTCAATTATAAAAATCATGAAGAGTAAGGGTCCCAGAACAGATCTCTGAGGCACACCACTGGTCACCGACCTCCATGCAGAATATGACCCATCAACAGCCACTCTTTGCCTTCTGTGGGCAAGCCATTTCTGGATCCACAAAGCAATATCCTCTTGGATCCCATGCCTCCTTACTTTCTCAATAAGCCTTGCATGGGATACCTTGTCAAATGCCTTGCTGAAATCCATATACCCTACATCTACTGCTCTACCTTCATCAATTTGTTTAGTCACATCTTCAGAAAATTCAATCAAGCTCATAAGGCATGACCTGCCCTTGACAAAGCCATGCTGACTATTCCTAATCATATTATACCTCTCCAAATGTTCATAAATCCTGCCTGTCAGGATCTTTTCCATCAACTTAACAACCACTGAAGTAAGACTCACTGGTCTATAATTTCCTGGGCTATCTTTACTCCCTTACTTGAATAAGGGAACAACATCCAGTCCTCTGGAACTTCTTCCGTCCCCATTGATGATGCAAAGATCATCGCCTGAGGCTCAGCAATCTCCTGCCTCGCTTCCCACAGTAGCCTGGGGTACACCTTGTCTGGTCCCAGTGACTTATCCAACTTGATGGTTTCCAAAAAGCTCCAGCACATCCTCTTTCTTAATATCTACATGCTCAAGCTTTTCAGTCCACTGAAAGTCATCCCTACAATCACCAAGATCCTTTTCTGTAGTGAATGCTGAAGCAAAGTACTTATTAAGTATCTCTGTTATCTCCTCTGGTTCCAAACACACTTTTCCACTGTCACACTTAATAGGTCCTATTCTCTCACATCTTATCCTCTTGCTCTTCACATACTTGTAGAATGCCTTGGGGTTTTTCTTAATCCTATCCACCAAGCCATTTTCAAAGCCCCTTCTGGCTCTCCTAATTTCATTCTTAAACTCCTTCCTGCTAGCCTTATCATCTTCTAGATCTCTATCATTACCTAGTTTTTTGAACCTTTTGTAAGCTCTTCTTCTTGATTATAGTTACAACAGCCTTTGTACACCATGGTTCCTGTACCCTACCACACCTGTTCCCAAAGAACTTCCAAGTTCTTGCCTGATAGTCTCATATTTCCCATACTCCAATTAATGCTTCCTAACTTGTCTGTTCCTATCCCTCTCCAATGCTATGGCAAAGGAGATAGAGTTGTGATCACTATCTCTAAAATGCTCTCCCACTGGGAGGTCTGACACCTGATCAGGTTCATTTCCCAATACCAGATCAAGTACAGCCTCTCCTTTTGTAAGCTTATCTACATAAGTGTGTTCAAGAAGGTTTCTTGACACAATAACAAACTCCACCCCATCTAAACCCCTCCTCTAGGGACATGCCAATTGATATTTGGGAAATTAAAATCTCCCGCCACAACAACCCTGTTATTATTGCACCTTTCCAGAGTCTGTCTCCTTATCTGCTCCTCGATGTCCCTGTTACTATTGGGTGGTCTATAAAGAACACCCAGTAGAATTATTGACCCCTTCCTGTTCCTAACTTCCACCGACAGAGACTCCATAGACAATCCCTCCATGTCTTCCGCCTTTTCTGCAGTCATGACATTATCTCTGATCAACAATGCCACGCCCCCACCTCTTTTGCCTCCCTCCCTGTCCTTTCTGAAACATCTAATGCCTGGCACTCGAAGTAGCCATTCCTGCCCCTGAGCCATCCAAGTCTCTGTAATGACCACATCATCATAGTTCCAAGTACTGATCCGTGCTCTAAGCTCATCTGCTTTGTTTATAATACTCCTTGCATTAAAATAGACACATCTCAAACCATCAGTCTGAGTGCATCCCTTCTCTATCACCTGCCTATGCTCCCTCACACAGTCTCTAAGCTTTCTGTCTCTATGCTTCTGAAATGTTTAAATACTACATCCCAGAAACCTGTAGGTTTTACATTAAGATTAAAAGTAGGAAATTCTTGATTGGAAACTTTCTGGCAGTGATTTTGCTCTCTATTTGTTACTTGTTTAGTAAATGAATCCAGGCTCTAGGAATTTTTTTTAAAAAATGCAGAAGGTAGAAATTTGAATACCAGAAATTGCTGGAAATCAGAAGTAAAACCAGACAATACTAAATCACTGAGCAAGCCAGGCAGCATCTGTGGAAATAATTAACTTTCAAATCCAAGACCCTTTGTCATAACTGGAAAAGAGAGAAAATAATTTAGTTTGCAGTGGCAGAGAAGGTGGAGGGAGTGGTCAGAATAAAGACAAAATGAACCTCACTGATAAGATGTGACCAAATGAATCGGTGTAGCAGCTAGAAGCATAATGTTTCTTTATCCATGTAATAGCACAGCAAGCTTGACTATCGAGTAGAAAAATAAAAACTGAGCCAAAATGATGACAGGGAAAAATGCCCAGTATTGACATTGAAAGAGTGAGTTATTTGAAATTGTAGATTTCAATATAAAAACATTTTTAGATTCTTCTTAGACCTGAACCAGTCCGGTGTTACCTAGCGGATAGGATACCTAGCGGACTGGTAGAACTCTTCATCTCTATGAACCATGAATGCTGATTCCTTTGATACTTTCAAGTCTGAAACAGTGAATTTGGAATATTATGTTGTTATATTTGTTAAGGTTTAAATATGATGAAAGAAGAAACTAACCTTGAATCCCTGAATGCTTAAATAACTCAAAACTAATTGCCCAAAAGTTTGAAATTCTACTTAGCAGTTTCAAAGTTACCAATAATGAAAGCTCCATTTGTACAGTTGAGAGCTTTATGACTCAGTGAGAAATGATCTAATGGACCATGGTTCCACAATTGTAAGCACATTTCACTTGGCTAATGGCCTTGGAATAGCATGTGCATTACCAATATTATTTTAAAATCAGTAACACACATTCTGAAGATGTCAACATCTTTGTATTATCTGCTATGCAACAACCAGTAAGAGAGGTATGTTTTCAATTTACCTTTTAGTTTTATTCCACATGAGCATTTTACTCACTTTGTCCACATGATGGATGATTCCCTGATCTCTTCAGACCAAATTCTGGCTGTCCAGTCCCCAATCGTCAGAAAGTTCTTTGGGTAAAAAGGATTTCTCTGCACAGCATAGACAGGGCCATGATGACCACTGAAGGTGGTCACTATCTTCTCAGCTGGCAATTTTCCCTTTCGATTCCCTAATATTACAGCTCCTTGTTCAGTGCCTACCATAAACTTTGTTGGCTATAGAGACAAAGCATAATTACTGAACACTGTAATACAAATGAAAATTTTGTTTAGAGAAAAGGTAGCATGTTTTTAAATTAATTTTAAAGCTCTAAACAAAGTGGTTAAATAACAGCACCACACACAAAAATGCTAGAGGAACTCAGCAGGTCAGGCAGCATCTATAGGAAAGCATAAGAAGTCTGGGCCAAGACTCTTCGTCAAGACTGAAATGGAAGGGGGAAGATGCTAGAATAAAGTGATGGGGGGAGGAGAAGGTGGTAAAGGGCTTTCCCACCCACTTGGCTTCACTGAAGGTAAAGAAGGAATCTGATAGGAGAGAAGAGTGGACTGTAGGAGAAAAGGAAGGGACCCAAGGGGAAGAGAGAGGCATGTGAGAAGAGCTATATTAGTGCAATGGTCATGCAGCAGAATTTGAATATGGGTCACCTTCCACTTCAAAATATTCATGTGATTGAAAATTTTGAATTAAACTAAAGCAGAAAAGCAAAATGGAAAGTTAGTCCGATATAATAGGTTTATGAGGATGATTCTGGGAATGAAGGGGTTAACATATGAGGCGCATTTGGCAGCCTTGGGCTTGTACTCATTGGAATTTAGAAGAATGCAGGGAGAGACCTCATTGAAACCTAACAAGTGTTGAAAGGACTAGATAAGGTGGATATGGAGAGGATGTTTCCTATGGTGGGGGTGTCCTGAACTAGAGGGCACAGCAACAAAATTGAACAGAGGTAAGGAGGAATTTTTTTTTAGCCAGAGAATAGGAAATCTGTGGAATGCTCTGCCACAGACAGCTGTGGAGACTAAGACCATGTGTATATTTTAAGCGAAAATTAATAGTCAGGGCATCAAAGGTTATGGCGCGAAGGCATATGTATGGGGTTGAGTGGATCTGGGTCAGCCATGATGGAATGGCGGAGCAGACTTGATGGGCTGAATGGCCTAATTCTGCTCTTATGACTATTGGTTTTAATATACAGATTCAATTTCAAATTAACAGCTGTAAACTTTGGTGTGCTTACTTATAAGCTGAGTTTCTCTCTTATTACAAATTGTACTGTAACACTTAATCATTGAAAGTATCCAAACAATTTGCCAAATTAAAATTGTGCAACAAATCAGCAAAAGATTAACTTCTAAAAGCCAAACCAATCCATTTCAGAACACAGAAAAGTGTTTTCATTCAGAGTACTATGTTGAATGACAGGACCAACTAGTTTTAATTCTCTTTCTGCAAGTCATATTTGAGGAAATCATATCTGTCCTGCATTCATAGAAGTAGAAACCATATACTGTAGTTCTGACATTCCTGTCATACTGAAGAACCTGAATAAACAATGTGTATGAATTAATTTATGTTCCCAAAAGTTGTGCATTTTGCAGACCACCTCTCACCTTCCAATTTCTTTTTGTTTGTTTTTTAGGGAATTTCTCCCATACAGTTACTTCTTTCATTCATCCACAGCTTTAAAAAGGGCAAATTTACTACAAGATTCTACCTAACTTCCAATTGTAGAAAGAAAGAGTTGAACGTGCTTATTCAAAATACATGGGAATAAGGACAATGTGAAACCAGTATTTTATGTTTGTCACAAACAAGAAAAGATCTGCAGATCTGGAAATCCGAGCAACACATACAAAATATTAGAGGAACTCTGCAGGCCAGGCAATGTCCCGGCCAGACACGTCGACTGTACTCTTTTCCATAGATGTTGCCTGGCCTGCAGAGTTCCTCCAGCATATTGTGTGTGATTGTATATTTGTCTTCTTTTCTGAGCCTTCCTGTATTAAGAATCATTCCTTGGGTAAGCAACCAAGCTTTTGCTAGCCTTGCTAGCAGCAGGAGATTGGGGCTAAGAGGGGAAATGGATCAGCTATGAAGAAATGGCGGCAGCAAACTCAATAGGCCAAAGAGCCTAATTCTGCTTCTATATCTTATGGTCTTATTGCCTAACATGAAAATCTTTCATGAAGTACATGCAAGTATCTATGTCTGGGGAACCTTTCTTTCTCCTGTCTTTTTAAAGCCCATAGTCCAAATTTTCACTCAAACTGAGCAGCATAATTCCTTCATTGCTGGCAAAATGTTCCACTGTAATACGCTTCATGCCAAAATACCTATCCAGCAAGTCATTAATTACCATCGTGGTTTCAAACTCCAGTGAAACACCTCCATATGCAATATCTGGATTATCTTTTTTTGTCACATCCAGGATGAGTCTTTCCACTGGTTCACTCATTTTCCGGATATCCCACCACAGTACCTATAGGCACAAACCGTAGCATTACAATAGTACTCTTATCATTGGCTGATGTGCTTAACGATGAATAAACCATGTTTTTGATTTATAGTAAAATTTTGTCACAGGTACTCTCTTCTGGTAAGAAAATATATATTTAAAGATAATAGAAATAGAGGTATTTTATAAATTTCTCAAAATCTTATTAGCTCCCAGTTGCTTCACAACTAATGAAGTACTTCAGGAATATACCTTGTTTGTATTGGACAGAAAAGATGTCAGCCCGTTTATGCATATCAATGTTCCAAATGTAATAGCATTATTAACTAATAACTGTTTTGGGTGATATTAGATAAGGGGCAAGTACCAATCAAGAGAATTGTAGATCTGTGTTGCTTTATTTCAAATATAATCCATTGAGAGGTTCTGTTAATTCAGGTCATGAAGTGGTAGCCACAAGAACAAGTGGCAAAGAAGAGGTTTATAATAAATTCCTGCAAGTATCGTGCACTCACAATAACACCTTTCAAAAGAGAAAATAGTACGCTCAGTCACCATCAAGGCTACTCAGTCTCAAAACTGTGATACTGTAGACATGAATCCATGCTATACAACAATTTGCATTTAATAAAGCAAAACTTGTCAGCACTTGGGATTTATTTGCTACTAACCAGGATCTACATTAACTAGACCACAGATAGCTTTAGCTGGTATGCTGAGGCCAAGTAGTTAACGCTGATTAATTATACCTATTTTTAGACTCCAATTTAGGTTTTAATCTTTTTCTTTTTACCTATCAATTTTAATGTTATCTTGAGCTGGATTCGCTCTGGGTTCCTCTGTCCAATTACGCCTAACTTTCTTGATGTATATTGCCCACTTTATGAGTTTGAAGTGCTGTCCATTTAGAGCTTGGTCTCAGGCTAGTTTAGCTCCAGTGCTTCCCACAAGTAAAATGGTCCTTCCTCTCCTACTGTTAATGTTAATGTGCCACAGTCTGAAAGCTGTGCTTCCCACCTTGTCCTCTCAGCCTCGCTTGCAATTTTCTGATCACCTTCGACAATTCCTGAAGTCTTGCTGACTGTCCTGGTTTGCAAGTTAGCCCTAACATCTTGCTATTAAGCTCCCCTGTTTCATTTTCTATGGCATTGGTTCTTCCTTTCCAGAATTGACTTGACGACCAGTCTTTTTGCAATCTGAATTCAACATTGTTAAAAATAATTAATTACGTAAAATATAAATTTATTTTCATCTCATTATGCAATTACCTGTCCATCAGTAGAAGTAGAAAAACAATCCGTTCCTGTTTTAGACTGTAACCAAATAATTTTATACACTGGGTCTCGATGTCCAAGCTCAATTGCGGGCATTTCGACTGCCTGACTTCCCTTTCGTGTATCCCAGTACCCTATATAATGGAAGCAAGATGTGCATCTTTGCAATAATGCTAACAATTTTATGTTGGAGTAGCCTCATTGATATTTTTGTAATAGTTTGTGAAGATACCTTTTATTTGGTCAATTATTTTCTTTTGAGAAATATGTTACACTTAATACAATATTTAATCGTGGCTTACATTGTCCAGTGAAAATAACTTGTCTGTCTGTGAAAACAATGTGTACGTAGTATTCTGAATGAAAAATTTAAATAAGAGTTGATGTGTCATTTTATCAATTCCATGTAACATCTACAAATGACTGATAATTCAACATTTCTTCTCTCTGGCTATTTTACTAGAAATACTGCATTTTGAAAGAAAAATTTTGGCATCAGACAGATTTTTCATTTAAGTTACCAGCCGGAGTTGTTATCTTACAATAGCCTTGCCCTATCAATTTTGTGAAAGGGCCCTAATGTGATCTTTAGTTTGGTAAATAGAGTGATTTTAAGCTAATTATATACAGGGTACTTCTATCCTAATGGGTATTTATATAATCTAGAGCTCACACTTTCCCAATTCAGTATGTGGATACTATTAAGAGAATGATTGGCTCAATTAAGGGAATCTACTGAACAAATTCTTGTCTTATATTAGTAATGCCAGCAGTGATGTCATGATCATATTGAACATCAGAACTTCTCTGTGGAATCCATTAATCTACCTGACCCTACATTCATTGATCAACATCAGCCCTCTACATTCCAATGGATTTCAAAGATTACAAAGAGAAGAAATTTCTTCCCACCTCACACATTAATGATCAGTCTCTTGCCTGAGATTATCATTCCTAGTTTTAGTTATCGGCTTCTGTGGCAGGGAAAATGATAATTCAGCAAATGTGTCAAACTTTTTGATTTTTAATGAGATCATCTTTCATTCTTCTAAACCCCAGATTGGCTTCTTCCATATCTTGGCTTAGTTTTAGCATTCTGTTTTTAGTAATAATGTTTGCATATTTCTGATCATTTTTGACAAGCTTTTACTGTTTGTAGAATATTAATATTGCTAATTTGATAACTTATCATGGCTCATATTCTGCTTTTATAACTCTAATGTAATTAAGAAAAAAGCTTTTTTAGGAATGCAAGTTCTTATCATTTCATGAAATGCCATAAATATTACAATACTGGAGATCACTCAATGGTATCTGGCCTGGCTTTTCCATTTATGTCACACTGTTCCCAAGCATAATTAATGCAAATCAGCTAAAAAAAAATTTATTTTCTAGATGGGACAAGGAAATTTTATTTTAACTTTTGTAAATTACTTAATTTCTATTAGTTGTTTAAATTTCAGTGTTTCATCTTTGGCAACAAAACTTATTCACTGACCAATCTGTCCACTGTAACAACCTCCAGCCAGAATATGTGAATCTTTAGGGTTATATTCCAGACAAACAAGAGGAGATATTGGTTTTACTGCCATTTCGTACTTATTTGGATTTTCTGTGGAGGGAAAAAACATTGACATTACAAACAATACTATAATGTGTCATCACCTGTGTTTGACAGGAGCACAATGCAGCATACATCACACAATCCTCAAGTAAATCACAGAATTCTACATAAATATTTTCCATTCGAGATTATTTTGCACATAAATATACAATAAATATTTGGGTATTTGCACTCAGGGTAAAAGAAAAATAGTTGCACCATTTTAAGTCACACTGCATGCTTAGAAAAAATAAATCATAGAACAACAAAGATAAAAACTTATGAGAAAATTTCTTACACACCATGAATATCATGACATTTGAATCAGAGAACTACAGCACAGAAACAGGCCCCTTCAAACCATTTAGTCTGTGCTGAACTATTATTCTGTATAGTCCCATCAACCATAGCCACCCAGTCTCCTCCCATCTATGTACTTATCCAAACTTCTCTTAAACACCGCTTCTGCTGGCAACTCACTCCAAAATTCACACCACCTTCTGTGTGAAGGAGTTGTCCCTCAGGTTCCCCTAAAATATTGCACATATCACTCTTAACCTATGATCTCTAGCTCGAGTCTCGCCCAACCTCAATGGAAAAAGAATGCTTGCCTTTCACCTATCTATACTGCTCATAACTTTGTATACATCTATCATCCCTCATTCTCCTACACTTCAGGGAAGAAAGTCTTAACCTATTCAATCTTTCTCTCTAATGTCCTCAACATCCTTGGAAATGTTCTCTCTAATCTTTCAATCTTCTTAATATCTTTTCTGCAGGTAAGTAGAACACAACTGCACACAATGCTTAAAATTAGGCTTCACCAATGTCCTTCACAACTTCAACATAACATTCCAACTCTTGTATTCAGTACTTTGATTTATAAAAGCCAGTGTGCCAAAAGCTCTCCCTACAACCCTATCTACCTGTGACACCATTTTCAAGGAATTATGGATCTTTATTTCCAGATCCTTCCGTTTTACTGCACTCTGCATTCTCTACCATTCGCTGTGCAAGTCCTACTCTGGTTTGGCCTCACAAATTGCAACAGCTCACACTAGTCTGCATTAAATTCCATTTGCCATTTTTGGCCTTTTTCCAGCTGGTTCTGCTGCAATCTTTGATTAACTTTCCTTGCAGTTCACTATGCCCCTAATCTTTTGTGAAACCTACAGTTTTGCTGATCCAGCTTCACATGACCCTGATTGGTGGGTGGAAGGGGAGGCTAAGAAGATGACACACCTTGCCTGAAGGTGACCTGCAGGCTAGCAGAGGGAAGGAGTGCCTTACACCCCCTTTGGCATGGACATTTCTCCACCACGCCAACCCACAAGATTAAAAAAAATGCATAAATGTTATTTTCCCTATGCCTTAGGTAATTAGTTATGGACTATATTTTAATATCTGTTTATTCTAGATGTAACTCTTAATCTGCTGATTTCATACTGTAAAACTAATAACCTACTAGGCACAAAATACATAAAAAGGTGTAGGAGAAAGAGTACTGAGAAAAGCAGTAGGTCAGCCATGATAATATTGAATTTTGGAGTAAGCTCAAATGGCTGAATGACATTCTCCAATTCCTATTTTTCCATGTCTATGTTTCTGTGCTGTAATTTTATACATGGCTAATCAATAAAACAAACTGCCCAGCAATTGAATCAATGAAAAGACATCACCTATTAAATGTCAAGTGGCTCTTGCCATTAGACTTTAAAGGCAGTTTATCTCTTATTTCCAATATTAGCAGACCTAAAGGCAGTATGGCAGTTCCTGTTAACTCAACCCATATTTTATATGATACACTGATACTATCTTCTCAGATTTCCTTTTTGCATTCAACACTTGTGCCTGGGTGTTTTTTTTTGCATTTTGCCCACTTTAGATTGAAATTACCTTCTCAAAATTGCCAAGCTCCATAAGGGGTGATAATTTCCCCATAAGATGACCACAGATATTTTGCTTTCAAACAGAAAGAAGACTGGATAAACAGGAGATATGCAAAGTTGAACTGTGATTAAATTAGATCCGACTTTTCTTTTTATAATTTCAGAAATTTGCAGCTTTTTGATTCAAGAAAGAGAATAAATACAATATGGCAAGTATGCAAGGCAGATGTTTAAGACAATTTACTATTATACAAGCTCCCCCATATTTTATGCAGAGGAAATAATAATATTGACATAAAGTTCCATATGCTGTTCAGTGTGATTGCATTCCATAACAAAAATTCCAACAATAACTGCTCTACAGCACAGAATAGCAAATGAATTACCCAAGTCCCAGATATACGAGTCAGGATTCATATTATCACCAACTTTTTGAAACTCCAAACAACAGTAAGAAATTGCCAGTTTCTTCCCTTGATCTGGATGCCATGAGAGATGAGATACTGTCCGTTTAATTTCATTAGGGTCACTAACAAATGAAACAACAAAGATAAGGGCATGTTTCCTTTATTACACAAATTCCTGAACAAGGTCAACTTCTATTTCTATCTCAGTTAGCTCTTAGGATATAAGAAGCATAACTCTCCTAATTAAATGCTGCAATAATTTACAAATTGGTATAAACTTAATTATATTATGAACTTGCAAATTTTTATACATATTGGTATACACAACTCACTTACATGCTTCACCAGAAATACTTTCAAGATGAATTTAGAACTATTAGCACCTTCCATCCTTAGAATTTAAAAATTGCCATCTACATTTGGTAAAAATATGTGTGCACTAAATATCTGGCAGAAATACGAGGGAGCAGCAGCTTATACCATTAATCTGCATCCTCAACAGATCTGATAACAGTGGGGGAGAAAAGTAGACTGTTTACTTATTTCCGTAGGCTGCCTGGCATTTGGTTCCTCCAGCATTTTGTGTGTATTCATCTGATACCAGTGATTCAATTCCAGAGCTCTACATTCAGGCTAACAATGTGGTTTAACTTCATAGCAGAAATTATTCAGCATCATGAAAAATGTACCTCACCACTGCTACTTAACGAATCAACTTCCTATAGTATGGCTGTTATTTCTTCCAGCTGTTGGTGTGAATCAACGAATGTCAGGTGCTTTTCAGTATTACTTCAAGTTCAAGAGGAGCTGGTGTGATGAACACTATGCTGACTTAGTGTTTTGCAAAAACCATTTGTTCCTGGCTACAGGTGCAACGGTGATCATTGCAATCAGTACAATTAGAAAGATGAACATGGAAAATGCAACGCTACCTACATCTGTTCAATGTGTTCAGGGAGAATTTTTTTGTGTGAACCTTGGTAAGAAACAATGAGTGAGACATTTGCACTTCAGTAAGGATGACCCTTTTGAAAGCATCCATTGTGTCTCAGATGCAATTTCATATACGCACAAAGAACCTTGTTGCCAAAAATCAATCAGACCAGCCATGGTGTTACCTTTCTTTCCAGGATAGATGGAGAGAATTAAAACATCTTGCAGTATATTACCATTAAGGTGTTACACAGTAATATTAAAGTAAATTGGTGACATGAATGTTACCTATTACTGTTAATTTTGGGTGTGCCAGAGGAACAAACCTGTTAAACCAGTCACAAAACTGAAAAGACTTCTCAGTACAGAGTAGATGATTACATGGAAGATGAATAAACGTGTTATTGGTTGAAAATGGTATTTTCTTTTTTTCATATTCAAAATTATGAAGAGCTATGAGTAAGGTTAGTAAATCTTTTTTGATATTTCACTTTAATTTTTAGTATACACGCATATTTAGAAATTGCAAAGAATTATCATGCATGCTTATTTAAAATTACCTAATGAGAGATCTACAGAATTCCTAAAAATGAAAAATACCTGAAAACATTTATGGTTTTTGCAGAAGGTGGTTCATTAATTGATTCCATAGATTCCTCTTTATCTTCAAAATACTCCTCATAAATATTGATAGCATTATTCTGTTTAATGCAGTGGTCCATTAACTGTTTTAAAAAACAAAATTCAGTGCTGTGTAGTATTTGATGTGTGGAACATTTAGCTCTTTGAGGACAAGCACATTGACATATACTTAAATCGTCCTTTCTACTTGTTACTTGCTATCTGTCTATTAGCAATCAATTCTATTGACAATATTGAAACTACCTGAAGAAAGCTTCAAAACTAATCCCTGTGATATTGATTTAAGCTTTTAAAAAATCATATCAGACAGATGGAAAATTTAATGGGTTGGATTATATTAGATCTGAGACAGTCTTTGAACTTACTCCCCAATCAAAAGTTGCAGCCCATGACAACAATAATTCTCCAGGCTTCCACACCATGAGGTAGAGCTCTCAGTGAGTGGCAGTGATGCCTGGCTCCACCCAAGGATCAGCTCACTACAATCGTAGGCTTATGTAACTTTCTAAGTGTCTCTGATTAACAAAAGTACAAAAGACAAATGAAAAAGATTTAAGTATTAAAACACAAAAGTTATTGAAAATATTAACTTAAAATATATTTAGATGTAAGCACATGTGATAGAAATTAATTAAGATAATGTAATTAATTTTTTAATAAAAAAATATTTACTGCTTCAATTTAAATCAACATTCCAATTTTATAGAACCACACTCCATATGTCAGCATGACATTTGTACTGGCTAATGTAAAGTTGAAGGACTGCTTCAAAGCAAGTCCATACACCAACCATGACAAGTTACTCTGCTACTGGATTCAAATTAGAGTCTAGCAGCAGAGCAGATGGTCAGATGTGCTGGCATCAGAGCTCTGGCTCATTCCTGACTCATGTATTGCAATATGCAAGAGTGGAAGTCTGAAATGAGCTGATTTACTGCTCCAACTAGCTAACCTGCAGTGGGTGGCAAACAACACCATATGGGCCAATAATATCAAGCCTTTTTGTTTGTTTTTAAAATTATTTTCTTGGCCTCCCTGAAGCACGTGATTATTAAAAACACTAAAATCATTTTATTTTTGAATACTTTGTTTTACTGCTTTAGATTCTAAATAAGAAGCAGACAAATTAGGGAAGAATGTAACTCCTGCAGGTGGGCTGCAGTAGGGAAGGGAAGGTGATCTGCAAAAATGGAGTGGACAGTCAATTTCCAACTCCTGAAAATATTCATTTCACAGTACAGTTTTGAATTAATTTTATTTAACTGATATTCCTACTGCCAACTATAACTATCCACACAACTTTTTTGTTACTCTGCTCAACTTTTAAGTTCTTTTGCAAATCTCCACCATTCAAAGGATGGATTTTTACATCCCAAACAACAACTACCTCTGAACAACTCTGAATTTTCTACAGTAATTTGCTATAGGTGCACAATGTCATACCTGCCAATCTCTAAATGTGCTACAAGATCATCTACCTTATTCGGTATACTGCGCGCATTGAAATTTAGCACTTTCAGTCCGGCATTTATCACCCATTTCAATTTTGCCCCCATGCTACCCTTCACCTCATCCTACCAACTGCAAATTTGCCCTATCATCGTCACAGTCTCACTACACACTGCACTGACTTGCATACCAACTGCTCCATCCTCAGCCCTATCGCTCTGGTTCCCATTCCACTGCCAATTTGGTTTAAACATTCCTCAACAGCTCCAGCGAACCTGCCCACAAGAATATTGGTCTCCCTTGGGTTCAGGTGTCAACTGTCCTTTTTGTACAGGTCATGCATTCCCCAGAAGAGATCCCAATGATCCAGAAATCTGAAACCCTGACCCCTACACCACTTCCTCAGCCTTTCATTCATCTGTATCATCATTCTATTCCTGCCCTGATTAGCATGTGGCACTAGGTGTAATCCAGGGGTTCTGTTCTTCAGCCTTTTCCTTAACATCCAATATTCACTGTACAGGGGCCTCTTTCCCCCTTTCTACCCACGTCATTAGTGCCAATGAGCATCATGACCTCAGACTGCTCACCCTTCCTCTTGAGAATCTCTGCAGCTGCTTTGAGACATCCTGGGCCTTAATGCCTGGGAGGCAACACACCACCCTGGCTTCCCTTTTGCAGCCATATAATATCTCATCCATCCCCCTATCAGCTTTCCTATCACTATCGCTCTGCCTTCCCTGAGTCTGAGAGCTGGCGACAATGCCACTAGCCTGATAAAGGTGTTTTTAATTGCCTTTCCAACATCCTAGTTTTTGGGGTGCAGTCGCCCAACTTCATTCAAAGCAACAAAACAGACCAAATATTACTGAATAGGTGGATGAGACTCCTTCTGAGTGGTATTCTGCCTGATGTCAAGAAGCTGATATCACTGCACCAAGCCCATCCATCTCATTGAAAGGTGTAAAAGCAATGAAGTAGTGAATAGTTAGAATTACTAATGTGCACTCAAAAATTGTTGACAAAAATTGTTTTTACTGTAATTAAATGAAGAAATTATTTTAGTTGTAGCTTTAAATATTCTTGAATAATTTTAGTAATTATTTGTCACAGCTTTGAAGTTACAGTTCCTATTTTCTTTCACTATACATCATAAATCAAAACTCTTTGTAATGTTTATGTAATAGCTGGAAAGAGAGATGTGGTCAGGGAGCCAAAGGGACAGTAACCCAAAAAGGGCTGAGAAATACTGGTCTACACAGACTGCCAGAGAACATTATATCCCAGTTTGTCACAGTGCTTTAATTTTTTAAAAAAAGATCATAACATTTATTTGTAGATACTAAAGGCTCATCCACATTCTATTACAGGGATTTCCAACCTTTATTATACCACAGAATTCTACCATTAACTGGGGGGTCCGTGGACCCCAGGCTGGGAACCTCTGTTCTATTGTTTTAGGGCACGCTGAATTGGGTGTGAATTTTGTGTGGTTGGGGAGGATGGGGGGAAAGATTGAAAGAAGTTGCATATATACAAACTGAGCAACAACTTTAAGCAAGATACACATAATAATTGCAAGGAACCAAGTGGCTACCAGATTTTGCTCTGCCATTGGGTTAATAGAAGTCACAAAGTGTGCTTAAGTGATCATTTACTTTCATAAAATGGATGTATGTATATATAAATCAATTGTGCACTTAACTTGTCACACATTTAAATCTAATACTTAGCAGCTTAAGTAACCATTATTGCTACTGATTATTTTCCAATAACTTTACTAGAAAGAATTTAAAAGCTAAATGTACACAAGCAATGAGCCACTGAGTTAGAATACACCAAACAGATAATAGATATTTGACATGAGCACTGTGATCTGTGCTAACTTTATTGTACTGATATATGTTGAAGTATTCAGAGTATCTAGAATATACTATTTTGAACTGAAGTCTCCTTTTTATATCACTTACTCCACTCAGCTGCATGAGTGTGTAGACATAATTTTCATCCTTTTCCACTTTCTTTCGGTAACGCATGGTATGCTCCAGATCATTTGGGTTTACATCTTTAGGCCAACCACCCTCAACGTGGTTAATCCCTCGAATCTCGGTTGCAATATGTTCTGTATTTACCTTAAAATGGATAGAAAGAAAGTGAAAAAAAAGTAGTCAAAAGCATAAAGTAATTTAATTTGAATTAGCACCACTTAGTACCAGATGTCTACCTAGTTCTCTGTCATAAAGACCTCATCCATTACTTGGAAATAAAGTTATTTTGTGGAGGAAAACAAAACCTCACAAAGCACTAAACTATTCTTTGGTTTCTTTATTTTTCTAAAATTTTAAAAGTAATGTAAGTTATTGTTGAAGCAGGTAGGGAAGTAATAAATGTTGCCATTAAATTAGAACTTCCATTTAAAACAGTAAAAATTCAGGAATTTAGATACAACATAAATCAGTAAAGATATATCCATGAACAATAGGTGAGATTAAAAAAAGGTAAAGTAACAAGACTATAACAAGAGAAATACAAGTGCATATATAGTACCTTAAAACTATTGTTTTTGAAAAAAAATCTGTTATCGTTGAATGACAAAGGGTCATATATTTGAAATCATCATTGAGATAGTAAGTGAACAGGTTGAGAAATTTATGGGAAGAGCTAATAAAACATGTCTTTTTCTGCCATAGAAATATGCTATAAGAAGACTACAACTTTTTATCTTCCAAATTCAGCTCGTCCAAAGAAATGCGTCTTGTATCTCATCCCAAAGGCACATTCTTCTAATAAAACAATAAAAATGATTCTTCCTAATATTGCCTTTATATAACATTCCCAAAAATGCTGAAATTCTTCAAATAAGTTTTATACAGATGTTTCAATTAATGAATACTACTACCAATATTTTTATGAAATGGAGAGCAGAAATACAGAGGATATTATCCTTCATCAAGAAAAAGTTCTGCAATCTGCTAACTTGGAAATCAGCATATCTCAAGTAAAAGTACATATATTTGACTATATACTAGGCTGGCGAGACTAGTGACATTTTTGTTGGGGGGTGGACAGAGTTAGTGCAGAAGCAAAGCAATCATCAGCTGATAAATAAGCATTGCAACTTCTTTTCCCATAACTTTGTGAACAGTTTTCTAATGGTGCCAGTATTTTATAGTTTATTTCCTGATCCATATAATTTATCCCGATTAGCTTGCTATGTAAAAATACTGTATGTGGAATAATATCCAATCATTAGTTGGATGCACCCTTAAACACAAGTAGCTGCTAATAGACGAGAATGCTCCAAAATCTGTGATTTTGGTTCATCTTATTCATATAGGTGAAAAATGTAGAAAGCGTTTCCTTGCTGACATATCAGGAGTGTTATATACATTTAAAATACTACATTCAATTCTACCTCGTGTTCCGACATGTCTTCTGAAACCTGTACAAACATATCAACTGGATTTTTCTCAATGAAATTTTCTGCTAACGTTGGATCTGGGACAATATCAGTCTGTAGCTCTGTAGGGCGATCAGAAAAGTTGCACTGTCGGCCAAATTCACTTCGTATTTTGGTATAAACATATACAATCTCCATGATGCCTGAAACAAAACAAAGTAACATGTTACTCTAACTAGTTACCAATTTAACTGAGTGTACTGTGATCATTTAGTACAACATCAGGAGTTTTTTTTAAAATCAATTCCTCCAGCTCCCATTCTCAGTACTTCTATTCCTTGTAATACAGTAGAAAAAAGCATTGCAAATTAAATTTAAATTGTTATACCAAATAAGCCTATAGTTTTTTTGTGATCAAATACATCTCGCACTGACTATGTTATTCATTATCTACTGTCAGGACCAATACGTACAAGATTTCACATCGTATGTAACCTGGTGTACAATTTTGTCTATTCATCAGTCAGGAGGAATATAGAGTATTTTTCTCCAACTTTTTGAGAATTCTCACTTCTCATAGGATCTTCATAATGAACATGGAGCCTATTCTTTCACAAAGAAATTTTCTGCTCATTGATATTTCCCTGGATGTGAATAGAGTGGAACATCAGAATACTCCATTGGATATCACAGGGTATCATTATCTCACAAGAGTACAAAATATTAATGATTGCTCTTTAGTGTTCTCCCTAACACTTTCACAAATGTACAACTATGAAGTTTAGACTGTTGACTTACTGACTTAAAGGACACAGTTTAGCATTAGATCATTATATGATGAATGCAAGAGAGAAACAATTCAAACATCTCACTAAAAATCCAAAATCCATTTTGATACTTTTCACAATAAAATAAAATGCTTTTGTTTGTCTAATGAAGAGATTTGACTGTTTCAAGATATTAGGATTGAAAGACTAATCTTTCACACGTAAACATTTCACAATTTATTTTCTTCAGAAATTGATGAAGAAAAAGGCTGAAGGTATACTTTAAGAGTTGTACTCTCAATCACCATCTATAATAAATAACATACAGTATGTACATTATCAGCCTTTAGATTTCAGAGTATATCTGGGATAGACATGTGCTCTGTTCACATTGAGGCAAGCAAAGAATCATGTGAAAAGGAGTGGCTGATCACTATAAGCAAGTTAAATTAATTATCCCTCATTTCATAATGTGTGTCACAATTTATTATCTGCAATTCTTGTATCTTCCCTGCCTCATTGATTAGGTGGCTCACCAATGAATTATGAAATTATCATCATCGTAAAATTAAAGGCCCCTTTCAAAAATACTGTGCTTACCTTGGGTGCCCAATGGCTTCATTGAAACAATTTCAATGTTAATATTCTTAAAATGTTATTTCAAATTCGTAAAAACACCATTAAAATAACAGCATATTTCAAAGTATTAGAAAGTGTGGCATTTCCATTTGGTTACGAGGTGCACTCAAATAACTTGTGGAATAAGGCCCCTGGGTCTGATGGGATTTACTGCAGGTTATTAAGAGAGACAAGAGATTACTGGCGCCTTTGTCAGTTCATTTTCTTGAGATTCTTACATACTTGATACAAATGCAATGCGCCAACTTCTGTGGATAGCCACGGTTCTTTATTTAAGCAAGTACAATACAAGCTTTTTGGAGGATCACTAAACAAACTTTGCAGTGCTTGCGAAGCCCTGTCAAGCAATGCTCCCCGAACAAAGGAACAGTCCTTTTTTATAGGGCTTTACAGGTACAATTAATAACATACAGTATGTATGTATACAGTATGCATACGTCAGTCACGTATGCAAGATATAATTTTTAGCTACCCCCACAGTCACGTCTGGCAACAGTGATAGTACGAGACAGAGAATACTTCAGCATCTAAAGCAGAAGCAAAGGTCATCCACCCAAGAACAATGTGTGCGATTAGTATCTAAATTCTTCCGTGTCATCAGGACAAATTATCCTTTCACATCTCAATAGTACTTGACAAAGACCAGTTAATCACCTAAAAGTATCTAATTTCCAGCAATTCGACCGGACAAATTATCCTTTAACGTATCACCTTTGTGTCCTTTCTAGATGAGGTCCCGGAAGACTGGCAAGTAGCTAATGTTATTCCATTATTCAAGGGGAAAACAAGGATAATCCTGGAAACTATAGACTGGTGAGTCTCATGTCATTGGTAAGGAATACTGGTGAGAATTCTTGGGGATAGGATTTATGAACATTTAAAAATCCATGGCCTAATTAGGGAGAGCAAGCATGGCATGGCGCGGAACATGTAGTGTCTTGTAAACTTGACTGAATTTTCTGATGAGTTGGTGAAGGTGATTGATGAAGTTAGAGCTTTAGATGTTGTCTACTTACACTTTAGTAAGGTGTTTGACAAGGTCCCACATGGAAGGCGCATTCAGAAGATTTAGATGCATGGGATCAATGATGAATTGGCTGTGTGGCCTAAGGACTGGCTTGCCCATGGAAGATAGAGGGTCGTAATGAAAGGGATTTATTCTAGCTTGAGGTCTATGATTAGTGGTGTTCCACAGAAATCTATTTGTACTGGGACTTCTGTTGTTTGTGATATATATTTCACAAACTGGATGAGAATGTAGATAGGTGAGTTAATAAGTTTGCAGACAATGCAAAGATTGGTGGTGTTATGGATAGCATAGAATACTGGCAAAGAATACAACATGATAGAGATCAGTTGCAGATATGGGCAGAGAAATGGCAGATGGAGTTCAACCTGGCTGAATGTAAAATGTTCACCTTGGCAGGTCAAACGTAAAGAGACTGTACATTGTTAAAAGCAAGATGCTTAACAATGTTGATGGGCAGAGGGATCTTGGGTCCAAGTTCATAGCTCACTGAAAGTGGCTACGCAGTTGATCGGGTAGTTCAAAAGGCATATGGCAAGCTTGCCCTTATTAGTCAAGATATTGTCTTCAAAAGTCTTGATGAAGGGTCTCAGCATGAAATGTTGACAGAAATTCCTCTCCATAGGTGCTGCCTGACCTGCTGAGTTCCATCAGCATTTGTGCGCGTGTTCATCGGGGGATTACATTACAGCTTAATAAAACTCTAGTTAGGCTGAATCTAGAGTATTGCATACAGTTTGGTTACCCCGTTATAGGAAGGATGTCAAGACTTTGGAGAGGGTGCAGAAGAGGTTTACCAGGATGCTGCCTGGAGAAGAGGACGCTATGCTATAACAAGAGGGTGGACAAACTTGGGTTGTTTTCTCTGGAGTGGCGAAGGTTGAGGGGAGATCTGATAGAAGTTTATGAGATTGTGAGAGACATAGATAGAGTAGACAGACAGTATCATTTTTGTCAAAGGGTTGAAATGTCTAATACCAGAGGGCATGCACTTAAGGTGAGAGGGAGTAATTTCAAAGGTCTCATTAGGGGCAAGATTTTTTCTGGTGTCTGGTGTAGGCAAATACATTAGGGATTTTTAAGAGCAGTTTAGATAGACACATGAATGCAAAGAACATAGAAGGATATAGACATTGTATAGGCAGAAGAGATTGGTTTAGTTGTATATTTGATTATGAATTAGTTCAGCATAACATTGTGGGCCAAAGGGCCTGTCCTGTGCTGTACTGTTCTACAATGTCAGATGCATAGTTACCATTGACATTTCCGCTCAACTCAGTTGCATAATTAAATTTAAAATTTGATTGTATTTAGCACATTTAGGTAAGGCTTTTAACAACAGGTTAATTTGTTACGGCTGCATTTACAGATTCCGCAACCTGCCAGGTTCATAGGGGCACTGTACAGATGAGAACTGCACCAATTTCCTCCATCTCTCATGGTTGTGGGTGAGTGCCTAGGTTGCAGCAAAGCTCCCTCTGGTCCACTCTGCAATGTCATCTGTCCATTTCTTCCTTTGTCTGCCCCTTTTTTTTCCACTACACCGTTCCCTGAAGAATGGTCTTTGACAGTCCACTTGGTCTTATGTGGACATACCATCTCAGTTTCCTGTTCTTTACTGTGGATATAGTAGATCTTTGTAGTGTCTCCTGTGTTGGGTGATGGTTCATCGTGCTTCGTCGTTTAAGACATGGTCTGCACAGCAGATAACAAAGTCTTCTGAAGCATCTCATTTCTACTGCCGGGATCTTCTTTTGCTGTTCTGTGGTCAAACTCCGCGATCTACATTCATACAAGAAGATGGAGAGCACAACTGCATGCAGGAGCTTTAACTTGGATCTGAGAGCAATGTTATTGTCTCTCCAGATTGGTATTAGTTTAGCCAGTGTTGATGTTGCTTGGGCTATCCTTGCAAGCACTTCAGGCCTTGATCCTTCTTGGTTGATAATGACGCCAAGATACTTGAACCATTTGACAGTCTCTAGTTCTTGTCCACTGACTGTGATTTTTGTCATGATTGGATTCTCACTGTTTCTCATCAGTTTGGTTTCCTCTGTGCTGATCTCCATGCCGTATCTGCTAGTTGTACCATCCAGACAGTTCACAAGGCAGGCCAGTTCGTCCTGTCTTCCTGCCAGCCCATCAATGTCATTGGCAAATCTAAGGTTGGTTATGATCTGTTTTCTGATGCTGACTGTTCCGATATGGATTTCCAGGGTATCCGTCATTATTTGCTCCAGGAAAATGTTAAACAGCGTGGGTGAAAGGAGGCAGCCTTGTTGGACTCTTGGTGAAGTGTGGAACCACTCTCCAACTGTGCCTTAAACAAGTACCGCACTGCTAGTTTGGATGTAGAGCTGCTTGATGGTCTGGATCAGCTTCCAGCCCATGTTGTATCTCTTCATTGTGGCACAGAGTGCATCATGCCACACCCTATCGAATGCCTTCTTGAAGTCCACGAACACGTGGAAGATGTCCTGTTGATGTTGGTTGCATTTCTCACACAGTGCTCAGAGGCTGAATATCTGTTTTGTTGTACTTCTTCCACTTCTGAATCCAGCCTGCTCTTCGGCGATGATTTCTTTTGCCTGTGGTTTCACTCTGTTCAAGATGACTTTCAATATCACTCTGCTTGTATGGCTGTTAAGACTTATGGCTCTGTCATTCTGGCACTGCTGAAAGCTGCCTTTCCTGGAGAGAGTGATGATGAGTGATTTTGTCCAGGGTGTTCGCCTTTCCCCGGTCTGCCAAGTTTTGTTGCAGATATTAGTGAATTTGTAATGTAAGCAAAAAAAAGACTACTAACCTAAACAATTCCATTCAGCTTCTGTCCAATATCTGTAATCTAATCAAATTCAAAAGCATAATTCTAATAATATTTTAGTTTAGCCTACATTGGCATCCAAATTTTTTTTTTAAATACAGAATTCAATATTGTGAAAGATTTTAAATGAACTAAAATGAGCAAATACAATTTTGGTACCTAACCTAAAGCCATCAGTCACAAGTTCAAAACGTCTGCTGCAAAATTTGATGATAGGATTTTTGCACAAGCTCCAAAAAAACATTTGTTTAAGGTGTTTCAACAAACTGAAGGTGTAAAGAAAACGATAAACAAACCTAACAAGATGTAATCTACTGTTGTAACTCAGCAGGTGGAGCAGCATCCGTGGCAGGGAAAGTGGGAGGAGAAATGACCTGGGGCAAAGGGTGATTGGTGGGGTGGTAAAGGATGAGGAGCAGGTGAGGGGGGGGGGGTGGAGAAGTGTGGGGTAGTGAAGGATGAGGGGCAGGTGAGGGGGCGGAGGAGTGGTTGCGAAGGCAGAGACAGGTGGGTGATGTGGAGGCAGATGGAATTAAGGAAGCAGATGAGAGGGTGAAGATGGTGAAAGGTGCTGGAGGTTGAGAAGCAGGAACGCAAAGGCTACCGGTGTTGGAATCTGATGAACAATAAGGTTGATAAATTAATGTAGAAAAACAGAACAACATAAGATATAATTTTACATTTGCGTCCACAGGAGGATGGTTTTCAGCAAGGCCCAAAGCCGGGGGGCGGGAGGTTGATAGGGGAGATTGTAGTATTTTATTTTACCCAGGCTGATGCAAGAAAAACCACCTTTCCGTTACCGGCCACGGTTCCGCCCGCCTGCTGAGCGGCGACCTCTCCAGTCCTCGGCTTCTTACCTGGGATGGAAAGCCCTACTCGGCGGCCAGGGGAAAACTTCGCTTCGACTAGTTTACGGTATCCTAGCAACAGGGTCTGCGCGCAGGCGCCTGGATTCCCGGGACCACGTGCTTCCAGACGCATTTCCCGGACACTCGCTGCCCTGCGGGGTTCCTGCTGCTGGCGTTAAGCAGTGCGGGGTGATCCAACGTGGTCAAAACCAAAATCTGTTTTTCCTTTTGTGGAACTTCCAAATTAAAGGTGAATTGAGGTGATAGAAATGAAGATATTCCAAAAGTGATTACCTAGGCTGGAAAGGTGAACTACCAACGGGAACGAAATTAGATTTACGAAATAAATCACCTGAAATTTAGGAGTACAAATATCACTTAAGAAGGTATCAAGATGGGGGTGAGATTGGGAACAATAATTTGGAGTGTTCTAAAATAACCAGTAAGTGCTTGCAATGAACCAACCAATGACAAATAAGCATAACCTTTGCCTTGTACCTCGAAATTCCAGACAAGCGGGAGGATTTTGGAGGTTACAACTTTACTAAATGTGAGAAACGGCACTGCACAGTACGCGCACTGTTGAAACTTACCTGTTGCGCCAGATATCATCTAGCGAATTCATGAAACAATTTCAACATTGACAATATAATAGTATTCTCTCCACTTGCTGCTCCAATTCCAACAGTTGCCGAGGATTCAACATCTCTAGGTCAAATCTACCCCATCAACTACTTTATTTACCACCAACATCCTCCATCACTGGCGCATCCTGGATACAACATGCACCATCTACAAAATTTACGAGTTTCCGATTTTCAAACCAAAGGTTCCTAGCATTAGGTTAAATGCAGTGGGCACACGGGGAAAAAACGCTATTTACAGGTTCTCTTTCAAATAACACCATCCTCACTTGGAAATATATAATCATTTTTTCATGGTTGCTGGGTCGAAATTTAGGATCTGCACACCAGCAACACTATGTTCAAAACTAAACTCTGTTATATCAAAATTATGTTCAATTAGGCAATAAATACTAACCAAATCTACATTAACGATCAATATAATGGTTAAATCCAGCCATGTCAGAAATGGGCCATGGATAGGTTATGGCAAGTGTACTTATTTATGATTGTAGGGGTGGGCAGTTAGTAACCTCTGGAAATCTGTGTAGAATTGCTAACTCCCCTGCCTTCCCATCTGAAAAATGCAGGAATTTTTTAAAAATCTGCAGTGAGTTACAAACTAAGGACAAAGAATTGTTGCAGATTAGAAAGTCATTGCTTTAAACACTTAGTTAACAGAGATGGAAGAGCTGTCAGAAATGAGAGGAAGATCCTTTATCAGATAAAGTGAGAGGCCAGAATTATGGCTTGATTGTTTTAAGTGTTCGATTGTTATGTTTGCTTAGAATCTACTTTATTGGTAACAAAAACTTCCTATGTTTTCTTCTCTGTAAGGTGCTGGATACACTTCAATCTCTCCATGCTGTATATCACAGTGAATCATGCAACATTTCAGTCAGAATATTGCTGACAGGTCAGCATTCTGCACTACTGACCTAATATCACTGTAAGGAAATATTCAGCATAGGCAACTGCAGTAATTCAAAATAGCAACCAACTTACTTGAGGGTTCAGCACTGACACTCTCAATGGATAAAAGGTAGTTGTAAAAAAAAGATAGTTTTTAATATATATAAAGCTGTAAACTCTATCCAGTTTGCAATAGTATTTCACTACACAAGCATTAGAATTTAATAGCAACAGCATCCAAATCCATCTTACATCTTATTTTCAAAAAAATGTGCCATTGCAGAAAACCATTGCTAATATGGCCACCAAGGCACCTCAGAAGCAATCAAAGTTTATTTATTATCAAAGTATGTATATCATAAACAACCCTGAGATTTGGTTCTTGGAATAATAACCCAACAATTTCTTTGCTTGCATTGTTTAAGGAGTTAATTGAGAGAGATTTCAGAGAATTGCTCAGTTTTCTTCATTAGTGCCATGGAATCCTTTATTTCACACAAAGACTCAGACCAGGGCCTCATCAGGGGATCAGAGGTGGAGAATTTTTGATTCATTGGTGTTCCTCAATATTATAATCTCTACAAATATCAACTCTACAAATCTCTGGTGAGACAGCACTTAAATTATTGTGTTCAATTCTGGTCACCTCATTATAGGAAGGATGTGGAAGCTATGGAGAGGGTGCAGAGGAGATCTACCAGGATGTTGCCTGGTTTGGAGAACAAGTCATATGAAGCAAGCTTAGCAGAGCTGGGGCTTTTCTCTTCAGAGCGTAGAAGAATGAGAGGGGACTTGATAGAGGTCTACAAGATTATGAGAGGCATAGACAGGGTGGATAGTCAGTACCTGTTTCCCAGGGCACCAATAGCAAACACCAGAGGGCATATGTACAAAATTAAGGGAGGGAAGTTTCGGGGAGACATCAGGGGTCAGTTTTTTACACAGAGGGTTGTGAGTGCCTGGAATGACTTGCCAGGGATGGTGGTGGAGGATAAAACATTAGGGGTATTTAAAAGCCTCTTGGACAGGCACATGGATGAAAGAAAAATGGAGGGTTATGGGGTAGTGTGGGTTTAGTGCTTTTTTTAAGGATTATATGGGTCGGCACAACATGGAGGGCTGAAGGTCTGTACTGTGCTGTAGTGTTCTATGGTTCTATCATTTCAGAGGATCTGTCCTGACTCCAACATACAAGTACCATTACAAAGAAAGTACAACACCACCTCTACTTTCTTAGAAGTTTGTGAAGATTCAGCATGTCATCTAGAACAATGACAAACGTCTATAGGTGTGCGGTGGAGAGTATACTTACTGTTTGCATTGCAGCCTGGTATGGAAACACCAATGCCCTTCACTGGAAAAGACTACAAAAAAGTAATGGATATAGCCCAGTCCATCATGGGTAAAGCCCTACACAACACTCACATCTATTTGGAGCACTATTGCAGAAAAGCAGCATCCATCAAGCACCCCCACCATCCAGACCACTGCTTCTCGCTTCAGCCACCGGGAAGGTGGTACTGGAACCTCAGGATCCATACCACCAGGTCAGGAGCATTTGTTAGACCTCAACCATCAGGCTCTTGAACCAGAGGGAATAACTTCACTCACCCCAACACTGAACTGTTCCCACGATCAATGTACTCACTTTGAAGGTCTCAGTTTGTTGCCTTTTGCACATTGGTTGTTTGTCCATCTTGCATGTGGGTTTTCATTTATTCTATTGTTTCTTTGTGTATACTGTGAGTGCCTGCAAGAAAATGAATCTCAGGTGCAACCTTCTGTCTCAAGGTTAAAAATACTACTGTCCCGAGGCTGACATCAACAGCATCTGTTGAATTAATTCTGTAAATTAGAACACGAGGAGGAGGATAAAATGGAATGATTGCATGATCTAATTTGCTCAATTTATAAACCTGTACAATTAGTAAATGAATCAAAAAGAGAATGTTAAGGCTACCTTAAATTGTTTCTGCTGTGTCTTGGTGTGCTAATATTGTTGTTGTGATGGAATATAGTTGTAAATATTGTTAACAGAAATGGAAATTATTATCACAGCAGAAAGTCATGGACGATCATTATTTAAATAAAGGAATGATTAATTGAAAATGTACTGAAGTATTGAAACTTCTAGACTAAAGGTCAGGGCACTAGTTTGGACTGTGGTGGTGTGCTGACGGTAGATAATCTGGGACAGTACAATAGACAGTAGGTGCAGGAGTAGGTCATTCGGCCCTTCTAGCCAGCACCACCATTCACTGTGATCATGGCTGATCATACACATTCAGTACCCCGTTCCTGCCCTCTCCCCCATATCCCTTGACCCCACTATCTATAAGAGCTACAAGTATATGAAATGTAACAGGAACATGATAACAAAGTAAAGAAGTAAGTGAAAGGGAGAATATTGATTGAGAGGGATTGAAATGTTCAGAGGACCATGCCACTTGAACAACTGATCTGTGGCACAATGTTGGATAATTCCTGTGAGGGTCCCATTCAAGTAGCAGCTTGGACTGCACAAAAGTAAACAAGGATGATCAGGAATAGTTTAATCTACAAAACAGGGATAGTACAGCATATGTAAAACATATTTCTAAGAATGACAGAGTAAGATAGCTGAGGAGACTGTTGTTACAATGCAAGGTCAAAACAAAGAAATATATAAATATGGGGCCAGAGAGAAAACTAGATGATTAGAAGAAAATCTGTAGTCAGCAAACCATAGCAAAAGGAAAAGAGATGGTGAAATGATCATTCAGAGAGCAGGCTTTCATGGTTTTGCAGAGCAAACTGAAACAAGACTTTTATGTATTGCATTTTTTTTTGCCAAATGCAACAATTAGTTATGCTTTAAACTAAAATAACTGTAGCTGCAATTGTTGTGGTCAAGAGATGTGTCTCAAACATTTTAAATTTAAATCAAGAAAGTAAAACAAAAATAAAATTGGACAAATCTAATACCTGTAGCCATAACACAATTTTGGAAAAGAACTAAGCTATATTAAGCCAACACTTTCTGGGAAATTCACACAGATCTGATGACGTTTCCAGTTAACAGTGAGTTTCAAATTGGCAGTTTCTTGAGTCACTCTGATATTCTACTCATGGGACTCCAGTAGTATGTTGCAAACTTATCGATGATACTGCTGAATATAACTGCATAAAGATGTGGATCTATTGATTTCAACGACTTGAAGTAGGTGTGAGGAATTTGTATCAAGAAGTTCTCAGATTTGAATTATGTTAACTTTAACTTTGTCTTTAAATGTGTAAAGTTTAATCATTTAAACTTTTAAATGATTGATATTTTTAAATGTCAAAGACTATCACCAAATTGGTCTTGACTGAATGACAGGCTGCCAAGCAAATGCATAGTTAGCAGTCATACTTTTGAACAATCTTAAGGATATTTCATGGTCAGCCATGCCTTTTCCCTACTGCCAATAATATGGGGATATTACATTGAGCAAAGCTCTCACCTCACTTATGATCAACCTGGTACTTACTACTAACTTGACAGGGATGGACTTGCTAAAGATGTGTGCCTATTTTCTATGCAGTTGTTGCATTATTAACATCAAGTTCTTGCCCAAGGTAATGTAAAATTGTCAGTACTTTCTCTCGTTACATTTTATAGATGAACTAATCAAATGACTAGAAGAAAATAAACTTAAAGTATAATTTTGATTAATAATATTCATACCTTGGTTAATTTTTGTGTTCTTTAAAGTATTTTTGAACAATGAGAGGTCTTGGTTTTAAAAGAGTATTTTTTCCATGACAAATGCATTGAAATTCCAAAGGTAAGGAAGAGTGGTACCTGATGATGTAAGGAAGCAAATTTCTCCTCTTCTAGGCCTCCTTTCAAAGCAAACATGCAAAAGCTATACAAACAAATCTTTTAAGATTCTCTGTCAGAACATCAAGAGTCTTTCTGCTCACATTGCCGGGAAAGAAGCATAATGAGAATAATAATTCTCTTTAGATAGAAAATCATAATCTGCTCCATCATGGAGGCCAAATTACAGGAGAGATAACAAGAATATCCTTCTTGAAGATTTAGAACTTAATTAATAAGAAACCATTTTAACAGTACGTATTACAAACAAAGGTCATCTATTAACAATGTGAAACTTAAAATAACAAAAACACTATCTTTTTGAAAATTCAGTATTTATTGTGTATATTTGTGTTCATTCAGAAACTGTGGTTTTTGCAGGGAAATGAAAATATCCAAATAGAATACACTAACAATTTTGATCCAGTTAAATACATTTACAAAAAAATTACCATTTAAAAAGTTCCTGAAATGAAATTTATTACAGTGTAAATAAGAATCTCACATCACAGTTAAATATTGCTCAGTGACAATTGTCATTGAAACTCAACTTGCTTCTATCCAAAAGCAGAACAGAGTGAATACATCTTATTTTAATACGTAATACTTAATAGTTCACAATGATAAGCAAACTGATCCCTGAACCAGATTTAATTCACAAATTAATAGTCAGGTCAAATGAATATTAATGAAATCTAACAAGTTGAACAATTTTGTTTTGGGATTATTTTAAAGCATTCAACAGTTTATTTGACAGCGAGATTGCGTTTTGCACTTTTATCTTCAACTTCATTGGAAATGGCAGAATTCATGTATTCAGAATTCATCATAACAAAAATACTTCTCCTATCCATATGGTAGAAATAATGCTTCAGTGTTAGTCTGCAAAAATCAATTTCTTACTGAAAGTTTATGAAAAAAACAGCAAATGTTGGAAATCTGACACAAAAACACTTCTCCCTATAGATGCTGCCTGGCCTGCTGTGTTCTATCAGCATTTTGTGTGTGTTGTTATAAAAGGGAAATGCTCAGCATCCTACCTCAACATGTGTTACTTTCTCAGTATTTTCTGTTTCTTATTTCAGAATTCAAAATTTAAAATGGTTTTCTTGCATTTTGTACACACAGCAAGTGATAAAACTTTACATAATGAGAAAAATCATACTGCAGTCCAGCCTTGCATGGTAATTTTTCAGTTAAACAGTGGTTCAGAAGAGAAACATGTTTTATCTATTCCAACTGCACAGTACAAAATACCTTGAAGACATCTAATAAATCCATTAATTTGTGCTTAGTAGATCATGCTGAAAATGGCACTTTATTTCAGTATTATGGAATACAAAGACAAAACCAAAAGGGAGAAGGCAAAGAAGCACTTTTGAGCAATTGTGCTTAAAGGAAGAATAAAAAGACAAAAACAATTACACTCTACAATGAATTAAATCAGATTTAGATCTTGATCTTATACAATATTCAGTGCAAGAAAAGGATTGATATGATATCTATTAGCCATTTTATAATGTTAGCTTCAAGGTTCTGCATTTTAGTCAGTCTCTCACTATTTTTAATTCACCGATGCCATTACACAAGAACATTCAACCAGACCTGTTCTTGCACTGCAGTAATGTATTTGGCACAATACTGAATTTAATACATCAGAATTAATTGCTTCTAACCTTAAAAGTATGTAATAAACCAAAAAAAACACATACAATTGATAGCTTCATTCAAATGTGGCAAATACAAACTCTACCATGAACAGTCCCAAGCCCGGCTGCAAAAGGAGGAGGGTTGGGCATGAGGCTAAAAACCCAGAGTTATCGAATCATCAACAGAAGCTTCAGCGACCTTATTGTGAGAGAGGAAGATACACCAAGAAGATGGGCTATATCTAGAGGCAACTTGACAGACTGTCCCAGGACAGAGGACTCTGGTGAGCTACTATCAGCTGCCTACGCCCCAGAAGGATGACGGGGCTTAACAACACTACCAATACAGATAACCCTGACTGAATTTTGAGTTTGTTGGGAAATATACAAGAGGTTTTCACTTTAATCTTTTGACTAACCTCACCATATTTTACTCATTTCAATTTAAGAGTTCCTTTTGTGAAGAGTCAACGATTATCAATGTTTTATCTATTTCTGACACAAATAAAGACATGAAATGAACTGCTGTTTAAAGAATGACTTAATTCCAACAAGATCATCTTATATTCACTAATTATTGGGGAATATAAAATAATACAATTAAAGTGTGCCGCAAGATATTGCTGACTTCAATCAAAATAAGATTTATAACACTTAGTTCGACAATTGTTATTTCTTTGTTGGCTCAACTCAAAGCAGTCTGAATTACAAGTGTGATTACATAACATTTGCTTTGGAACATATGTACAAGAGTTATGTTCATCAGACACACAACTGCATATGAGAATATTCCTTAGCAATGTTGGTAAGGATCTAATGAAGGTGAATTTCAAGTAAGTAAATTACATCCCATATCATTTGATCAAGTATATAAAGCACTTCCATCTGCAGCTCTTTTAATTGAAGCCAATACATGCAAATATGGTAGCTTAAGAAAATGTCTACACCAAACACAATTCAGCAGACCACTTTTTTTGATGAGTGAAGATAATGGCCCAGTGTTGAATCTGAATCAGATTTAATATCACTGACTGTACAAAAGCCTTAGCCACATATGTATAGCGAGAGTGCCTAAGATTTTTGCACAGTACTGTATTTGTCAACGTGGAGCAGAGAGTGAGTTTGTAAATCTGTCAGGATCAAAGGATGTTGGGAATGGTGAGAGTGGAGGCCAAGGGAGATATGTGGGACAATTGGCAAAGGAGTGCCAGGGTTGGGAATGGAATAGGTGCCAATACACCCAACCCTGAGACACCAGGCAAGGTCATTTGATCCCAAACATTTGCATTATAGATCATTATGGAATGCTTCTCTTGTGCTTCCCGCTCCTTCCTCTCGTCCTTCCCCTTTTACCAGCCATGGATTCCCCTCTCCCTGCCCCCTTCACACTCTCAGTCCACAATAGAGTTGCATATTAGAATCAGGTTTATCATCACTCACGTCATGAAATTTGATTTTTTTCACAGCAGTAGTACAGTGTAATACAAAAGATTACTACAGAACATGCAAAAGTCTTAAGCAATATAAGACTTTTGAAAAGTACTGTGAGTTGTGCAGTCATCAGAAGCCAATAAGCAGGCATTGGTGGCCTGGAAAAAACTGCTCACTTACTTTGTGCAGTTCTTCAAGCAAAAAGTTTGAGGATAAAAACCTGAATACTCTGTGGCATACCTTCCAGTGTTCTCTACTGCTAACACTTGGAGCACACAAAAAAGGATCAACAGGATAGATCCCAGATACAGTAAGTGATCAGCAAAGCAAATGGTTTGCTGACCTTTATTGCAAGTGGGTTAGAGTATGGAAGAAAAAGTTATGCAGATTGAGATGTCTCCTAGTTGTCGTATGTTGTTTTATTCCCTTTGTCCAAGCAAAGAAACATTTGCCTTGAGTTAGTACAGCGTAGAATTATTGAAGTGATTCCTGGAATGGGGATATTGTTCCATGAAAGCATTTGAGCGCAAATGGCTCTTTCTTCTACAAGGCAGTCAATAATACTTATCACAACATACATCATTCAGAGAGAGATTATCTGGGTGGATATTGAAAAGCTGTTTTATCTAGATAGAGAGTCTAAAACCACGTGGAATATTCCCACAATCACTTAAACTGAGATTTGAAGTTTCCCTATCAGAAGTTTGTCAATCTTTCAAAATCTTTCACTGAATACATTCCAAGGTGGAGATTGATAAGTACTTTGAATATTCTTTAATGAGGTGAACCCAAAGAGCCAGTGACTTTAGGAGAATATGAAATACTGGGCATAATATGATCTTCAAGTTGGCATGCGAAGTGGTGGCAGATTCAATACCAACTCCATTCTGTCAAGGAGCATGGACTAGCAATGAGAGAACTTACTGACCGGAGAAAAGAGAATTGAGGTTGCTTGGGTTTTACAATTATGTGAAATTTACACGTTATAATGCATTAAATATTACCGATGCAATAACCTGAAAGAAATATCAATTTCTTGTACAATTCAGCTGTGATGGATCTCAGGAGTTGTAAAAACCTTTCACTGTTCTTGCATAGATTTAAAGTATAAAAATTTAGTCAGAACATCCAAACAGTACATCTCCCCTTGATGACAAGGGACAAACTTAAAGGTACTCTACATTTGCCATACTCACATGGAGCAAGATGGCCATTTCCTTTAGAAATGTCAGAGAGCCACCTGTGCTCACAAGGATTATTAACCAAGTATAAAATATCATTCAGCTGAAGTTCGGTGCCCAATGAGCCACTGGAATGAAGAGAGGGGGCAAGTGTTGCCTTGGCCACCAGCATGTCTGAAAGATTTATGGCACAGCTGCTGTGCCTCTGACAGGCACCTTTGAGCATTTGGGAGTTTCCAGCTGATGGTCACGCAAGCTATCCATTCAGGCCAAGATCATTGGATGTAATGTGAAACCTCTCACTGAGTTCCCTTTAATTGACTATTACTTAACTGCAGCAGCGATGGGCATGCAGATGGAGCAGAAAGACTAATTTTTCTGAAGGACGTTTTTGTTAAAATTCTGCACAAGTTATTACTTTGAAACATGATTATTATTAACTTTTTGTTTTTTACTCAGTATAATGCTATTTTAAAATGACAAATATTTTACAAATTAGTGAAAAGGTAATTAATAAATTTTCATTTACAATTTTGCAATCAGGGTATCAATTCTTGCAATGAATGTTTGTTTCCTAAGAAAAGGATGGTGGCAGGAAGAGATGGAGACAAAAGGAATGAAGCAACTTGCCACCCACTTTCCAAATACAGGTGCTACTTGCTGTTATCCAACAGTATTGCCCATAACAACCTTTCCTTCCTCAGATTCTCCACGGACCACAGCCTGTCAGGTTAGATTCATCCACTTTTGCCAGAGTCAACAAAGGTCAGTCCTGCCTGGAAGAGAAGACAGTAATGTGCAACATACTGGCACAATATTTGTCATATCTGCAGATAAAGACTGCACTGTCTCACTCGGAACCATGGCGTCAACTTCACAATCCTTCATCGTTTGTTAGGTTGACATCTCACGATTGTATCTTCCCTTTTGGTCCTGCTGGTCCGTTATATCTGTGGGTAACCTTCGTCACCCAACATTCATCCAGATGGAGGCTGCATCCAATTTGGAGTGTCATGTAAAACCTAAGCACTGTGGATATTTTTTCACCAATCTGCACTGAAGTTTGGAAACGTGTTGGAACAGATCATTACATTTAAGAAACTGTCTCCTGATGTGTTATTGTGCCAGGTTCATGTTTAATTACTTTCAATTGGGTTCCATAGATTACTCCCAAGAATTTTAGGGAATCAGTGAATTAAATATGATGGATCTCAATAGGCTCTGCTAGAGATGGGTAAAAATTTATTAACTAAGAATCTATTAGGAATGTCCATGTACTGCTGACTGCTATCTTCCAGTCACATTTGATAATGTGGTGAGGCTGCTTGCCTGAAATGGTCCCACATTCATCAAACCTCTGTTTCATGGTTAATTTCGCATCAAGGCGTGCAGGACTTGCATCATGACTAGAAGTCCTACTTTACGTATCATAGTGGTTGCCAACTTAATCATTATTGGCATTCACATAATTCCTCCTGTGCCATAAAGCCACTGCTGATACCCTCTTGGATTGGTGAAAATACCTCTTGGTCAGTTCTACATGCACAATTCCAAAAATCTTTTCATAGTTCTCTGTGCTAGTTTTATATATATAACCATATAACAATCACAGCACGGAAACAGGCCATCTTAAAAATGATTTAAAACTAATAAACCATTTAAGAACTGAATGAGGAGACATTACAATTCGTAAGCATTTAAAAATCTGTTAACCTGAACCTCTGCTGTCATCTGAGACTTCCTTCCATAAAAGCTTCGTCAATAATCTTCATTGATTATGCAGGATTGGAACACAGGAAGCTTTGGGTTGTAAAATCTGAAGTCATGTGAACTTTGCAAGTAGAAGACATCAGTTCAAGTTCATCGTAACACACTTAAAAAATGCTGGAAAAACTCAGCAGGTCAGGCAGCTGAGACCCCTCATCAGAACTTGCTATTCCAAGTTAATGCAGCTTTTGGAAAGCTCCTGTTTATTCCAGTGACAGCCACTTTAGCATTAAAGTTATGATGTGGTCTTAAATCAATTACATCTACATTGAAATTTCTGCACTGCATTTACAAAAATGCTGAAGTTACGTTTTCATTGTATAATGACCGTGAATGCATCTAGTATCACTGTTATTTCTGCTGAAAAATCCAGGCTAACAGTAAGGGAAATCTCCTCCAACTCTAGAATAGAGATCAAGCTTGAAAGAGATCTAAAGCCACTTACCATTCTACAATAAGCATATTGGCAAATACAATTTGGTGAGATATTGTCAAATTGTTTTAAAGAAAGAAACTAATACAAATATTTTTATGAATTTTCAATCTGGAATCCAAAGCTCCTTTATTAGAAAGAAAGCTTTCTGTTGCTGTCTCAGCAAGTTCAGAATATGATTATATAATCAAAAGATACACATTACAAATAGTGCCAGTGTTAAGAATTGACTGTGTGGAAATTTGGTAGCACTATTTCTAATAAAAGAGCATTAACTAAATTCATTGAAGAAAATTTGTGGCAGAGTCAGCCCTAAAAGACATCACGTGTCGAGAGCTTTTACTTGTTTTTTTTTAAGTTCCATATTTCTTATTCCTCTTGCTTCAAGACTCATTTGCCAATCTCATCTCCTTTGACTCAAAAGATGTGAGATTCCTAACCACTGTCTATACCATGATCAGCTTAAATTAGTTTTTCTTTTCTTGGAAATGCAATGTTTGATCATCTATTGTGCACCCTGTTCAAGAATACAATAAATCACAGTTTTAACGGTATTGTGAGGTCAGTCACATGATTGAAGCTCTAGAATTAAATGCATCAAACTTTGATGTAGACACCTTACATATTCAGTTCAAACTGACTTTTTAAAAATAGCATCTGTTACAAAGTACTCCTTATATCAGATGCTAAATGAAACTCCATTCAAATTCATCTTCCAAGCACATATCTGCTGTGCACCCAGCTCCAATAATGGTATGTAAAAAAACATGCAATATTTTCAGAAGTAGTTACAAATATTCAGAGTAACAGTAATTTTCAACACCATTTCAGAAAAATGTTAATAAACCGCCAGCATCAATCTTCAACAGTTCTTTACTGCTCCCATCAAACTTCATTGAATCAGGGAGTTTTGGCCAGAGCACTCTTTTTGTTAAGTAAAACTTTAGGCTATTATTAGGAACACTGCTATGAAGATCAGCAGAAATGTTAAGCAGGAAATACATTTCCATAAATTCTGGAAGGTTCTTCGCTCACTGCAAGGTAGGTTGCTCTCATACTGGGGGTGTACTGGAAAGGAGAAAAAATAATCAGTAAAGAAATCTCTAAGTCCAATACTTTGATAAACATGCTTAAAAATATGCAAAGTAATGTGAAGTTTTGGCATTAGTCCACATCAGGGATCACAGAATGCACAGATAAGACTGCTTGACAGTCAGACTATAAAACATACTAGATTATTGGGTGGGATAATTTTCAACAGCAATCAATTTCACTAAAACAAGTTGAATGAAAATTAATGTTCTGCAACAATTGGATTGTGGTTTGCTGTTGATGGAATGGTATTAAAAGTCGGCTGTAGAAATGCTGAAAAGACAGTGGGATAGGACTGATGAATAAACATCGACAGGGTCTGCTCCTGTAATAACTACATGATTTTCTTTTGGGTACATATTCTCCAGTTCTTTCTGACACCACATCGAGTCCACTATGTTGGTACTAACTGATGCAACCCAAGGCATGCAATTTTGAGACAGGAATTCTACCTTTGGAAGTATTGCAATGCACAGCTGCTCAACATAATTAATCATCTCGTAAAACAATTGACCTTAAAAAAAAGAGCTTCTGAAAAGTCTCTTCAAAATATACTATTATCAATAAAGCAAAGCAACCTGATACTATAAACATGTGAAGAGTATTAATGGGCAAAGGCTCTGTGGGCCACAAGACCTGTTTCTGCACCGTATCCTTCTAGGATTCTGCATGACTTTTTACTAGGTACTTTTCAAGCACCAGTATGAATGCATGCTTATTACTACAAACCATTCTTTATCTTCCTTAAATTTAATGGCTGGCGTAATCAATGCTATATACTAAAACATTAATTATTAGACTGGAGGCACTGTTAAAACACAACAATTTTTGAACCTATCTCCCTATATATTCAAAAGATAGGTAGGATCCAATACTGCTTTCTATAAAGTTTTCGACGTAATTGAAACAAGATTTCAACAGGAAGCTCTCAGGAAAGCTGAATTCTTTAGTAAGTTTATTTGAATCAGTTTTAGTTTATTAAATTGCAAGTTGTTTAGAATTGAATGAGAAAGTAACTACTACACAATATCCTTGTTAATAGTGAATAGTGAAAATAGTTGAAGATTTCTTCAAATATGTAAAGAGAAATATAGTCTGGCCTGGCTTAAAGATAACCCACATTACAGGAATGAAATGGCTCAGGTAGTTAGAATGCTGAGGTTTTTGGTGTACAAACAGGAAAGTACTCTTGAGTCAGAACAATGATGGGACATGTTCAGTATCTTGCACATTGGAAGGCCTGAAACAAGCAAAGTTCAGGGCAGAATGACAGTGGGGTTTTTTTGAGTTGCGTGAGATGAAGTGATTTTTGGATGATTTCTGACATGTTTATATGCGATTGTTTAAATGTACTACAAACAGACTTTTCCCCCCTCACTATTTCCTGCCTTTATTTTAGTTGTTCATTATCTGCAAGCTTCATTTTAAACCTCTTGTATACAGCTATTTCTTGTAAATCCTCCCTGAGGATTTATTTCAAAGTTTATATGATGCCGTCACTGTTTACTTTTCTAGAATTAAGAAAAGGCTTTCAGATATTAATTCTGTTAATTATGACTTCTGTAATTGAATTTCATCAGTTCTACCATCAGTGAGGAGAATATGGGGGCAAGGCTGAAGGGGGTAGGGTGAAGGTACAGGGGCAGAAATACTGGAGAAGACCTACCAGATTTCCTGAAATGATAATCTTATTATAAATAAAAAGATAACAGTGATGCTCACAAAGCAGCAAACATATTACAAAATGCCTGTTGGAATTGTATACAGCACAGAATATTTGCACAAAGCAACACTTTGGTGTGGCACAGAAAGAGTTGCCTACTGTATGCTTCAGCCTCTTCAATCAGTTGAGAGGCAAGAGGGTTTGTAAACCTCATGAGGACAACAACAAGCTTCTCAAGAGAGGAAATTATCAAAACCATGCATGTTGTAAAGATGGTGATGAGCTTCTTAAAAAATTCTTGGTTAGGGATTTTTAATGGATTCTAATTCTACAAAAGTAATTTTGTAACTTTAAGACTTCCTCTTTTACCATTTCAAATTCATCCAAAGTAACCAAAATCAACTCAACAAGTAGCCTGGAATGTGTAATACAAATTGTTACTCTCATTGCTATGTATCAGCATATTTACCTATAAAATACTATTAGGATGTACTCGTCAATGCTTGAGTAATAACTGAACATCTGTGATTTTAAAATTTTTTAACCAGGACAATGTTAAAATTATGTACTTGTGCTTCATCTGAATTCAAGCAGCATTTATATTTACCCTTCAAAACCTGATAGGAACATTGGGAGATTGAGGACTTTTTGAAAATTTACGGCGGAGAATTAATTGCTGTGTATTGGCAACGGACATGAAAGACTGAAACAAGAATATAGTCATTGTGCCAAAATGAAGCTGGCTAAGTTTCTACTGTATATGAGGCTTGTCTGAAAAAAAGAATGAAAATAAAACATCTAGTGATCCCAAGCATGTCAGCTTGCTGAACCCAAACCTCTTAACAATGGAGATAAATATGAATGAAGACTGATTTTAATATATAATGAAGACTTGATGACAATGAAAAATATGAGATAACACAAATGGCAGAACTTACTGTTTTAAAACACTCATAATTCAGCTCCAAAAGTCGGTCAAAAATAAAATATTGGTAACACAACCAGTATTAGTACAATATAACTAATAACAGAATGCAACTTTAATTTGATTGCATGAAATACTTTAAATCTTTAGTTGGCAGTGGGAAAAATAAGACACAAAGCAGCAGCTTACAATTAAGAAAATTCTGTTGCCAAAATCAAAATTATTCTACAAGTAAAAGTTCGTAAGTGTGGAATAGAAAATAATAAGAAACAGAGCAGGTGAGTAATTCCCAAAATTCAATAAATAATATCACTAATACATATATATATATTTTTTTTTTCTTAAAATTTAATTTATATTATTTAATTTAATATATTTCTTAAAATTCAGAGGCACAATGAGGAACTGGATTTATACCCATACAGCAGTATTTTCCCCTCCTCAAAGGGTTCAAAAGAATATTTAGGGCTGACATAAGTTTACCACTTTTGGAATCAGGTAAATACTTAGCCTATAGGTCTGTGTGCACTCAACCCTTCCATATCTCTGATACTGGTATTCAGAGTTTTCCTATGGGCTTTCTCAGTTATGAATAAATATAGTTTGATAACAAACATTTTAGTTCACTTTCCTTGAATTAGTGAGATAAAGAGAGATATCATGCATGATGGGGCATTATATCCAATGCTCATATCACATTCAGAACATACATCTTAAGTAAGTGCGTTTTGCTATTTTTACTGGTATTATTTTTGAAATAAGCTCACAGAATGTCTTCAGCATTTTTGTTACCAATAGACATATCACAGGATAGAAACAACCAAAACAAAAACAAGAAAGTAGTATCACAACAAGCACCATCAAAATGAGTTTGTCTCAGATAGCCAACGTACCGAAGGTGGGGGCGAATTTCTTCCAATCAGTGGAACATTTTCAAATCGAGGATTTCCACCAAACAACACAGTGTTATTCCTGTGTAGAAGAAATGAAATCAATTGTAATTGTAACCATTCTGCATGAAAACAAATAATTAGCATCACATTTTGAGAGGGATTGTGTTCCATTAAACTGTTTTACAAAGCTAGATACATATCATAAGCCCCACAATCCTCACTGCCCTAGCCTGGTAGAAAATGTAACTGGGTAAACTTTAGCGATTATTATTTCCATTAAGCTACTTAATTCTCTTTATATATTTAATTTCTGGCATTATTCAAAGACACAAACAGACAACAGAGGTGTATTTCTTGATCATGAGATCTCCTGCTTTGATGGAGCAAGATTGGTTCTGGTTAATTAGGACACATTGGAACAAGTACATTTGGGTACAATTAAGCAGCTGCCACAATTAGCTGAAGTACCATGGAACTAGTTAAAAAGGTATTAAAAAAAGAACAAACTGAGTAACAAATTCTGTACTTAAATGAAATACAGAACAAATAAGAACACTACCAATAGTACTACAAAACTATAAAACTGTGTATTAGTTTCTAATAATTATTGATGGAGAAATTCACCCAGTGCACACCATAAACAAAATCACCAAGTGAGGATAATGAACTCGGTAGTTCATACAATGCTATCAATGACTGCATCCTCCAAATCTTCATTTCTACTGTAACATTCAAGATGATTGTCAATACTTCCAAATTCTTCATAGTTCCTAACTTGTTGAAGTAAACCTGATTCATTTTCACTCCCAGCCATTTCTGACATCCCCAAGCCTGAATGCTTGAAACTGCAGTGAGCAAAACAGCTCTAAATTGTCTCAATGCTTATTTCTCCCCAACTATCACTGACAAAAATCATTGCTTTTTTTTAAAAACAAACACAGATAACTGACACTTTTTTAAAAATTGTCGCTACAAGGACAGGGTAGTGTATAACAACCACACAAGTGTGTGTGACTGACGCTAGTCAGAACCTTTTCGAAAACAGTCTCCCATCCAATTTAAGCGGCATAGTGTCCCAAATAAATAAAAGGAATCTGGCAATTTTCTGGATCAGTTTTTGTTTTTTTTTAAAAAGAGTTGAGCCAATTAACCAGAATCCACTGTAAATCAATACTACATTTCATTGAAAAAGATTGGCTTTTTGTGGTCATTTCTTTATTTATCACATGTACATCAAAACATACAATGAAATGTGTAATTTGTGTTAAACAACCAACACAACCTGGGGATTCACTGGGGTTGCCCACAAGTGTAGCCACACTTTCCGGCACCAACATAACAAGCCCACAATGTTCACAGAACAACACAAGCAACAACAGAATTGAACTGACTTTATTACTTTCATCCTTCACAAACATGAGTAAAAATCTTTACATCTCCGTTGATATGTGCAATGTGCAATCATAGTAATTTATCATAATTCATAATAAACAGAACATTTAATGTAACATAGAAATTCACTCAAATCAGCGTGGGTTGATCAGTCTGATGGCCTGGTGGAAGAAGCTGCCTCGGACCTGTTCATCCTGGCTTTTATGCTGTGGTACTGCTTCCCAGTTGGTAGCAGCTGGAATAGATTGTGGTTGGTGTGACTCAGGTCCCCAATGATCCTACAGGCCCTTTGTACACACCTATCTTTGTAAATGTCCTAAATTATGAGAAGTTCACAACTACCGATGCGCTGGGCTGTCTGCACCACTCTCTGCAGTCCTGCGATTGAGGGAGGTACAGTTCCCAAACCAGGCAGTGATGCACCCAGTCAGGATGCTCTCAACTGAATTGAACAGACTTTATTTCTTACATCCTTCACGTACATGAGAAGTAAAAATCTTTATGTTACGTCTCCATCTAAATGTGCCATGTGCAACCATAGTGATTTATAATATTTTATAATAAATAGAACAGTGCCCCTGTAGAAAGTTCTTCGGATTTGGGGGCCCATACCAAAATTCCTCAACCATCTAAGGTTAAATAGGCGCTGTTGTGCCTTTTTCACCACACAGCTGGTGTGTACAGACCACGTGAACTCCTCGGTGATGTGGATGCTGAGGATCTTAAAGCTGTTCACCCTCTCAACTCCAGATCCATTGATGTCAATAGGAATCAGCCTATCTCCATCCTCCTGTAATCCACATCCAACTTTGTTTTTGTGACATTGAGGGAGAGATTGTTTTCTTGACACCACTGTGTCAGAAAGATCACTTCTTCCCTATAAGCCACCCGTTATTGTGCGAAATTAAGCCAATCAATGTAGTGTCATCAGCAAATTAAATTAGCAGATTAGACCTGTGGGTGGTGACAATCATGGGTGTATAGGGAGTAAAGGAGGGGACTTACTACACAGCCCTGAGGGACTTCTGTTGGGGTAGAGGTGAGGGAGCCCACTCTTACCACCTGCCAGCGATCTGACAAGAAGTCCAGGATCCAGCTGCACAAGGCAGGGTCAAGGCCGAGGTCTCTGAGCTTCTTGTCAAGCCTGGATGGAACTGTGGTGTTGAATGCTGAATTGTAGTCCAAGAACAGCATTCTCACATAAGCATCCTTCCTCTTCCAGATGAGTAAGGACAGTATGTAGAGCAGTGGCTATTGTGTTGTCTGTCGACCGGTTGTGTCAGTAGGTGAATTGCAGGGGGCTCCAGTTTGGATGGGAGCATGTTGCAGATGTAGGCCTTGACCAGCCTCTCAAAGCTGAGATGAGTGCGATTATTATTGAGGTGAGTGCGACAGGACACCAGTCGTTCAGGCACGTTACCTTGATCTTTTTTGGTACAGGGACAATGGTGGATAATTTGAAGCAGGAGGGCACTCTACACTGGGAGAGGGGAGAGCTTAAAAATGTTGGTAAACACTCCAGCCAGTTGTGCGACGCACATCCTGGCTATTCGCCCTGGGGTGCCGCCCGATCCCGCAGCCTTGCGATTGTCCACTCGTCGCAAACACCTGAGTACCTCGGCCTCAGACCAGGCTGTAGGTTGTAGCAACGGCTTTCCTCGGAGGCTCAGAGTTAGCGATGAAACAACAAAAAAGTGGCTATCACCACTTTTCTGTCTGATCCAATCGTTGCAAGTTGCGTTGGACAGCAGCCCAGAAACATCAACACGTACAAGCAATGGACTCAGCAGGTCAGGCTGCATCCGTTGAAATGAGCGGTCAACGGATGCTGCCCGACCTGCTGAGTTCATCCAGCTTGTTTGTACGTGTTGATTTGACCACAGCATCTGCAGTGTACTTTGTGTAGCCCAAAGATATGTTAAGATAATACGAGGGTAATTAATATTCATATTATCTAACATAATTTACAGTGGTTTGATAATCTGCTCATTGGTGGCACTGCAATTTACAGTAAAGGCATAAAATCTGAAGGAGTAAACAATCCAAGTAATTCTGTTTAAAATCATTGATGCAGTCCGTTGACTGTACTTACATATACACAGGTGCAGGTGCAGCAGTGGCTGGTTGTGTGGTGGCTGTGGTCACAGGTGGCTGAAGGCTAGTCTGACTCCCCATACTACTATTGAAACTACAGAAACTGTGTATCTGACTTCGGCTTGGGTTATGGGCTGCTATGCGACGAGCTTGTGGGTTAAAAGGGTCATCTTCATCCATGTCATCGTAATTGCGATCTCTGGACAACAAAGGAGCTAATGTTAGGATAGCAGAAGTAAAACAAAATGAGAAATGCTGTGCAGTCCTTGTTATCACAAAATAAAGTTTTTTTATTAAAAAACAGTCAGACCACAATGACCTACACAAATAAATCACCTTCTCATTGCCTAAAATACAGTTGCACTGTGGTAGTAATCCCCCGAAATATTTCAAATTTTCGTCACTTGCCTGATTGCAATGTGATTACAGTTGCGAGATATGGCGCAGATCAAGGCAGAGAACCCGGCTGCAGCAAGAAGTGAAAACAATAAAAGATACAGCAACCCCTCGACACCATCATAGCACACACCATTCACAGCATCCAGATAGTCCTTTATAAAAACAAACAGAAAAATAAATTAGATCCAACAATTTCAGATTGTACAGGGCAAATAAATAACTGAAGAGTTGACGTACTTCCTGGTCCCACTCTTCTAATGAAACTCATACCTTTCCCTGCAACACCTGTCTGTTCATCACTTCCATTAGCACCATCCAGTCCAGCTAAAGCAGGGATTCTCTGACACTTTATTCAATTTAATCTGCTGTTTCTGGTGATGGGGAGCAGACTCACTGAGCCAAATGGCCTAACTCTGCTCCTATATCTTATAATGTGGCATCTTCTGTACTGAAGAAACCAGATGCAGATTGGATGACCGCCTTGCAGAAAACTTGTGCTCAGTCTACACGAGTGACCCTCAGCTTCTGGAAATGACCCATCCCAATCTGACCCTCTATCTGTGACCTCCTGCACTGTTATGACAAACTCCAGACTAAGCTTGAGGAACATTACACACTGCAGCTTGCAGGGAAGTTCTCCAACTTCAGATAATTTGCTGTTTCTACTTGTATCACGACAGGCTGTATGTGCTTGTTGTTCCTCTCCCTTTGTTTCTTTCAATCGTGTATTCTGGTCTGCTCAGCACGTCCCTGCTGTCTGGACCATACAACATCACCCAGACTTCACAATACACAGATAAAGGATTTCAACTGTCCATTCAATGGCGACATCATTTCACCCTGTACAGACGTTCTCCTTATCCTATGCATTGTCCTGCTCAACCTTCACTACTAATTAATCGGACTTGCTTTCTCCTTTCTCAGTTCTGATGAAGGACCTTTGAACTGAAATGCTGTTTTCTCTTTATACGGACCAGCTGAGTTCATCTCTGCATAAATTAACTTTTAAAGTAATGTTACCCAGACTGTAAAACATTACATTACATTAAAACATTACTGAAGCCAATAGAAAGTAACAAACCAGAATAACTGAAAAATAGAAAGGCTCTCCAGTACTAGTACAACTGTTCTCCTGTACCTATAGCTGGTACATTTAAAATCAGTTTTCCTGTTTATAATTTTATTATTTAGGTGTCTCTCATTTTATTTGCAAATAAGACACATAACTCCCAAGGGTTTTGTCAATAAGTCCTTCACTAATAAAATGGTGAAAATTATATTTTTTTTTTGTGTCCAGCAACCAGTCAAGCCATTTTTTACTCAAAGTAAAAAATAACGAACAATAAACACATCAGATTAAACAGGGAGAGGTATGACTTTCCTTCATCAATGTTTACCTTCTCAGTCACCTGGAGACGCTCATGGAGTGAGTACTGTTTTGGATTCGCTCCATAACCTTTACTTTTTTTTAACCTTTGATCACCCTTATTCAGCTTATTTTTACCTATACCGAAAGTTTCTTTGTTAATTTTTTTTTAACTTACTGCCAAGAGTTTGTTGTGAACTCTTGAAGATATGCAAACAGAAATGTCTCTCAGGTCTAAGGGACAGGATCCCAGACACAATCAGAACGGTAACGGAAAGAAGCAGGCTCCGCCACAACAAACTCAATTAACTTATGAATTGTTTATGGAGGTTTTGGATAAAAAATTTGATGAACTACAACAATTTTTTAAAGAAGATATAAAGGCTTTTCAAGAGTACATGGTTAAGACGGATTCAGTAATTAAACAGCAACAAGCTCTTATTGCGTCTCTGCAAGAAGATGCTCGGAAGCGAGATTTGACTATTGAAAAACTGCAACAGGATTTAATTTCGACCATTAAGCTGATGGAAGCCCTTAAAGCCAAGAGTGACGATTTTGAGAATCAGTCCAGAAGACAGAACTTACGTATACTTGGTCTTCCAGACGGCATAGAAAAAGATGACCCTTCAAAATATTTTGCTCAACTTTTAAAAGAAGCTTCTCCGACGATTTTCCCAAATAACCCTCCTTTATTGGATCGGGCACATAGAATTCGGCGTCGATCACCGAGTGCTACAGACAAACCTTCGGTGGTAATTGTCCGGTTCCATTATGTACATGACAAAGAACAACTTATACGTGCAGCTCGTCGGGCAGGAATGATTAAATTCAAAGAATACTGCTTCCGCCTGGTCGAAGACTTTAGCCCTGACCTTTTAAAAAGAAGGCTTCTTTTTAAACCGTTGATGGCTGAATGTTATGAGAAAAATCAGAAACCTGTGCTTCTATACCCTGCGAAGCTTCGAATTTCTCCGTCGAATGCTCCACGACAGGTTTTCCTTTCAACTTCAGAAGCGAGAAATTATCTGGAGGAGAACTTCCCTACTGCTACAGACACCAGTCTCTAATAAATGAACGATTCTGATCATGTAAGATGGTTCTCGATCTCTTAAACCAGAATTATAATCTGGTTATTGGTGTAGGTTCATCCTATACTTTATACTTAAGTTAAAGCGTGTTTTCGTCCTATTAATTGTTCTGCCTTATACACTTTAACCATTATACTACATTCTTGTCCATTAACTTTGTTCCTTCGAAGGTATATTTTTAATTCTTTGAAGGTGAATTTTTCTTTGATTAAGATGGTGGTTTTTTGAAAAAGATTTTTGGTTTTGCTTAAGATGGCATTATTTTTTTCTTTCTTACGTCTTTTTCCTACAATGCATCGCTTATCATAGCTTAAATATTTTTTGTTTTATCTGGGCTAGAGTCCGATTTATTATTTTTTTTTAGTGACTATATTCTTATTTTTTTTACAACTAACTAAGAAATATGGTTTTTATTATAGCGATTTTAATTTTTAAAGTTGGGGTGATTCTTTTATATATATCCTTTATATATGGAGTGCTCTTCAGCTGACATGGGGGTAGAATTAGTCTTACTTTTTCCTTTTTTAAATCATATTTTGGCTTTTTCTATTTTTCTTGGGGGGTGGGGGGGATGGTCTGTTTTCTAATTCTATTTTTTTTGCATCAGTTTGTGTTAGTTTTTTTTATTTGGGCTGTTTTTGAACTTCAAATATGTCTGTGTTGTCATCACTTCCGGGTCTTCTCTTTACTTTTATTCCTCTTCCGGGTGCATGAGTTTATAAGTTGGTTAACCCTTTCTATACCAAAGGGTTGATTTTAGAATTATGGCTCAGACCATTAATTTTGTGTCTTGGAATACTAATGGTTTAAATCATCCAATTAAAAGAAAAAAGATTTTCAAAGTATTCCAAAGACTTAATGCTCATATCATTTTTGTACAAGAAACTCATGTGAGGAAGGAGGACAAATTTCGTTTTTTTAGATTTTGGCAGGGTCAACAGTATCACGCAAATTCGAATGCTAAAGTAAAAGGAGTTTCAATTTTTATTGACTCCTCTATTTCATTTGTTCAACATGATATTTTTTCGGATCCGAATGGTAGATTTTTGTTAATTATTGGTTTACTTTGTAATAAAAAGGTTGCTTCGGTTAATGTTTATGCTCCAAATGTGGATTGTCCTGACTTTTTTAAGTCCTTATTTACCTCTTTACCCAATCTAAATGAATATAAGTTAATAATGGGTGGTGACTTTAATTGCTGTTTAAATCCTCTGATGGATAAATCTTTATCTATTCAAACTTTACCTAATAAGTCGGCCACTTGTATTAACTCTTTTTTGACTGACAATGGAGTTTTTGATATTTGGAGATTTCGGCATCCTAAAGACAAAGAGTTTTCTTTTTTTCTCACATGTTTATCACTCTTATTTGAGAATTGATTATTTTTTTGTAGACTCTTGTTTTATTCCATTGGTAATCGGTTGTAAATATGATATTATAGCTATCTCTGATCATGCTCCATTATTACTTTCTATGAAATTTACGGATACAGCTTCTAATGCCAGACAATGGCGATTTGATTCTACCTTATTGCAAGACTCTGACTTTATAAAATTTATGGAGGAGCAGATCGACTTCTTCTTTTCAACTAATTCTACAGATGATATCTCCTGCGGAACACTTTGGGACACTTTTAAAGCGTATATACGTGGACAGATTATTTCTTATTCTGTTGGTTTGAGGAAACATACTAAGATGGAAACTCTTTTATTGGTTGATAAAATTAAAGAGATTGATAAGAAATATTCGATTGCTCCTAGTAAGGAGCTTTACAAACAAAGGGTTGAACTTCAAATGGAACATAGTTTATTACTTACATCCTCGATTGAAAATCAATTAATGAAAACTAGATCTGATTTTTATATACACAATGATAAATCTGGTAAACTGTTAGCTAGTCAATTGAAGGATGCTTTGGTTAAACGTCAAATCACTAAGATTTGTCAGCAGAATGGGAATCTGACAGTTAATCATGATGAGATAAATAAGGCATTTCAAGACTTCTATACCTCCCTGTATCAATCTGAATTTCCTCAAGATCATAATACCATGTCTGATTTTCTTGGGAAATTAAATTTTCCAAGATTATCATCTGATGATCTTTTAATATTGGATACTCCTATTACGGATGTAGAAATTAAAGGGGCTATTTCCTCAATGCATTCTGGGAAAGCACCGGGTCCAGATGGTTATACAGTTGAATTTTTTTAATTTTTTTCCGCTACTCTTTCCCCTTGGTTATGTAAGGTTTTTGAGGAAGCCATTAGATTGGGGAATTTGCCACAATCTTTTTATAGAGTTTCCATTTCTCTAATATTGAAGAAAGATAAAGACCCTACTAATTTTGCTTCCTATAGACCAATATCTTTATTGAATGTAGACTCCAAGATTTTTTCCAAGTTACTGGCATCTAGATTGGAGAAGGTATTACCCAAAATTATTTCAGATGATCAAACCGGTTTTATTAAAAATCACTATTCTTTTTTTAACATTAGGAGATCGTTGAATATTGTTTATACTCCCTCACATGACACTTCAGAATGCGTGATTTCATTAGATGTGGAGAAAGCATTTGAATGGCCTTACTTATTTAATGTGTTGGAGAAGTTTAATTTTAGTCCGATATTTATATCATGGATTAAATTGATTTATCATACTCCAGCAGCCTCAGTGTTTACCAATAATCAAAGATCTCCCTTTTTTCGCCTATTTCGGGGCACTAGACAAGGATGTCCTCTTAGTCCATTACTATTTAACATTGCCTTAGAACCTTTGGCAATTGCCATCAGACAATCACAGGATATTTTGGGTATTAATCGTGGGACAGACATTCATAAGTTATCTTTGTATGCAGATGATTTATTACTATTCATTTCTAACCCGGAGAAATCCATCCCAGCAGTTTTATCATTATTGGTTCAATTTAGTGAGTTTTCTGGGTATAAGTTAAATCTTAATAAAAGTGAATTGTTTCCTTTGAATAAACGGGTCCCTATTTATGGAAATTTACCTTTTAAATTAGTTAATGATTCTTTTACTTATTTAGTGATCAAAATCACAAAAAACCATAAACATTTATTTAGATTTAATTTTTTACCCTTAATTGATCAGATTAAAGATTTGTTTACTAAGTTGTCACCATTATCTTTATCCCTAATAGGTAGGATTAATGCTATTAAGATGGTTATTTTACTTAAGTTTTTATATATTTTTCAAGCGATACCAATTTTTATCCCGAAATCTTTTTTTACTAATGTTGACTCTAAAATTTCTTCATATATATGGCAGAATAAAAATCCCAGGTTAGGTCAAATATATTTACAGAAGACAAAAAAGGAAGGCGGGTTAGCATTACCTAATTTCAGATTTTACTATTGGGCAGTTAATATTAGATATGTTGGTTGAAAGATGGGGGTGGATCTTTCAGCCCTCGTTGGGTGAGTTTAGAAACTAAATCTGTATCAGCTTATGCTCTGGGTTCTATTTTAGGGACTTCTCTCCCTTTTCCTCTTTCTAAATTGCCGAAACGAATTGACAACCCAATAGTTAAACATACTTTGCGTATATGGTTTCAATTTCGGAGATTTTTTGGGTTGACTCAATTCGTTTTAAATAGTCCTATTGTATCTAATTGTTTTTTCCACCCTTCCATTATAGATTATAAAACTAAGGGATTACTAAGATTTTCTGATTTATTTTTGGACAACTGTTTTATGTTTTTTGAGCAATTATCCAACAAATATAACTTGCCTAGACTTCATTTTTTTAGATATTTACAGGTTAGACATTTTTTAAGTTCTGTACTCCCTACGTTTCCAAATTTTGTGCCTTCAGATATTTTGGAGAGCTTATTTGAATTAGACCCTTTTCAAAAAGGGCTTATTTCAAAACTTTATAATATAATTATGAAGATACGTTCAGAGCCTCTTTATAAGACTAAAAAGGATTGGGAAAGAGAGCTTAGCCTTATTATTTCTAGTGAGAATTGGGATAGAATTCTTCAATTAGTTAATACATCATCGTTATGTGCCAAACATTCATTAATACAATTTAAGGTCGTACATAGGGCCCATATGTCCAAGGATAAATTAGCTCATTTTTACTCTCATATTAGTCCTATTTGTGATAGATGTCAATCTGAAATTGCGTCTTTAACTCATATGTTTTGGTCTTGTTCATTTTTGGAGAAATATTGGAAAGTTATTTTTGATATTATTTCTGCGATTTTGAATATTGATTTACAACCTCATCCTATTACCGCAATTTTTGGTTTACCAATGTTAGATTCACAGCATTTATCTTCTTCTGTCCGTCGAATGATTGCATTTCTAACTCTGATGGCTAGAAGATCTATATTGTTGAATTGGAAGGAAATTAATCCTCCCACTGTATTTAATTGGTTCTCTCAAACTATGTTATGTTTAAATTTAGAAAAAATTAGAAGTGGTACTTTTGAGACTTCTATTAAATTTGAAAAGTTATGGAGACCATTTATTCAACATTTTCATATGATGTAATATGACCCTGTGCCAAGTTCATTTGATTTCCCAGCTTTTAGCTTATGTATGTTGAGAGGACCGAAAGTGACGGCATTGATGAATATTTATTTTTGTGAGATATTATAAACAGCCCCCTTTTTTTTCTCTCTCTCTCTTTTGCTTCTTTTTTCTTCTATATTAGTTATTAGTTATTAGATTAGTAGATTAGCTAGTTTTGCATTATATATATTTTTTTCTTTTTTTTCTTTTTTTCTGTTTTCTTATATCATATATTATGAAATATTTAGACTTACCATGTTCATACATATATTGTATGGCTTATGTCTTGGTAAACTCATTTATATTGTAACTATTATGTATGTTTTTTTTCATATGTAATGGAATTTGTATGTTTGTAATTTCTTTATTAATATATCATTTGTATTCTGTCCATATTACTAATAATAATAAAAAGATTTAGAAAGAAAGAAAAGAATGTTTACCTTGTGCAGTCCTCGACAGTCAAGCATTGCTGTGAGTTGATGCAGATTGGATTCAGATTTATTTAGTAACTGCTGGATGCCAATAATGTCCTTCTGTCAAGAAAGGATAAAACAGTTGATCTTTAAAAAATTGAAAAGATGTTTCAGTCACAAAGATGTTAGTGCAAAACTGCTTGTTGGAATTTAGTGGTTCTATCAGATGCCATTGCATCTGTTATCCACAGGTCAGTTCTGCCATCGGGGCCCCAAAAAACATCTGTGGTAATTTTATGCCTATGGATATGTGGGTTTTCAAATGATTTTATTGTTTTTAATTATTTCACCAATTTTTATGTTTTTTTATTTTTCTTTTAAATGCTCCTGAGTATCAGAGATAATTTACAACTGATAAAATTAGTGACAGCATTGCCAGGATCCAAAACTGCATCCCAACTTTGACCTGGCAAAACCAAGTAGGAGCTTTCAGAGTCACTCTTAGCCTAATATCGCGAAGATATCTGCACCCGATTCGAAAGTGTGGAGGAGCAGTGAGACTGGCTTTTCCTATCTGGCCCAGGAAGGCACATAGGGCTGCAAGCTCTGGCCAAGTCCAGTGAGATCTGGTCCAATCCCTTCAGGTCAGAATCAGAGACAGCTTTACTATCACTTGACATACATCACAAAATTTGTTGTTTTGTGCTAGCAGTACAGTGTAAAACAGAAACGTCCCAGATGCCACAAATAAATAAATAAATAAATAAACAGACATGCACTCATTCAGAAATGAGATGACAGAAGGGAAGAAGCTGTTCTTCAAACTCTGAGGGAGCACCTTCAGATTCCTGCACCTCCTCCCAGATGGTAGTAATTAGAAGAGAGTATGCACAGATCATGAGGGTTCTTAATGATGTCTCCACTGTCTTGAGCCACTGCCTTTTGAAGAAATTCTCCATGGTGGGGAAGCTTGTGCCCATGATGCAGCTGGCTGAGCCTGCACCCCTCTGCAGTCTCTTTTGAGCCTGTGCGTTGGAGCCTCCATGCTTGGGGGTGATACAACACATCAGAATGCTCTCCACCATACATGGGTAGAAATTTGCTCAGGTCTTTACTGACACAGCAAATCTCCTCAAACTCCTAATGAAGTATAGCTGCCAGCAGGCCTTCCGTGCCAGGACAGACCCTCTGGGATGTTGAAGATGCTTTTGCCTTTTACGGTGCAAACCTCTTGATGAGGTCTGCTGTGTGTTTTCCTGACTTCCCCTTGCTCAAGTCCACATTTGGTCTTGCTGACATTGAGTACAAGATTGCTGTTGTGGCACCACTCAAACAACCATTCTACTTCACTCCTGTTTGCCTCCTCATCACCATCTGAGATTTGGCCAGCAACAGTGGTATTGTCAGAGAATTTACAGATGCTGCTTAAGCTGTTCAAAACCACAAAGTTACTGGTGTAGAGCAGAGCAGAGCAGTGGGCTAAGCATGTATCCATGAGGTGTGCTATGTTGATTGTCGGTGAGGAGATGTTATTACTGATCCAAACTGACCTTGACCTTTCAAGGATCCAGCTGCAAAGGGAGTTACAGAGGCCCAGGTTTTGGAGTTTGTTAATTGGTACTGATGGGATGGTGTTGAACCCTCAGCCGGAATCGAAAAACAGCAGCCTGACTTAGGTTGGGCAGGTGCATGGTAGGTCATGATTAACCATTCTATTAGAGTTTTTCGAGGAGGTTACAAGGAGAGTGGATGAAGGGAAGGCAGTGGATGTTGTCTACATGGACTTCAGTAAGGCCTTTGACAAGGTCCCACATGGGAGGTTAGTTATGAAGATTCAGTCGCTAGGTATACATGGAGAGGTAGTAAATTGGATTAGACATTGGCTCAATGGAAGAAGCCAGAGATTGGTAGTGGAGGATTGCTACTCTGAGTGGAGGCCTGTGACTAATGGTGTGCCACAGGGATCAGTGCTGGGTCCATTGTTATTTGTCATCTATATCAATGATCTGGATGATAATGTGGCAAATTGGATCAGCAAATTTGCTGATGATACAAAGATTGGAGGTGTAGTGGACAGTGAGGAAGGTTTTCACAGCTTGCAGAGGGATTTGGACCAGTTGGAGGAATGGGCTGAAAAATGGCAGATAGAGGTTAATGCAGACAAGTGTGAGGTATTGCACTTCAGAAGGTCAAACCAAGGTAGAACATACAAGGTAAATGGTAGGATACTGAGGAGTGCAGTAGAACAGAGGGATCTGGGAGTACTGATACATAATTCCCTAAAAGTGGCGTCACAAATAGATGGGGTCGTAAAGAGATCTTTTGGTACATTGGCTTTTATAAATAAAAGTATTGGTTTGGCACAGCCAACAAGGGCCAAAAGGCCTGTTCCTGTGCTGTAATGTTCTATGGTCCTAGGTGCTCCAAAGCCAAGTGAAGAGCTAGTGAGATTGCATCGCCTTCGACCTGCTGCGTCAGTAAGCAAGTTGCAATGTGTCCAGGCCCTTGCTTATGGAGGAGTTAATTCCAACCATGGCCAACCTCTTAAAGCACATCATCACAATGGATATGAGCGCTACCAAGCAAAAGTTATTGAGGCAGCTCATCCTGCTCTTCTTGGGCACTGATGAAGCACTTTTGAAGCAGGTGGGAATCTCCAAATGTTGCACTGAGAGGTTGAAGATGTTCTTGGGACACTTCAGCCAGTTGGCCAGCACAGGTCTCCTCTCTCGTCCAGGTACACAATTAGTGCCTGACGCCTCACAAAGGCTCGCCTGCTTCGATGCCGGCCACCGAGACAGAGATCTTGGGGTCACCAGGTTCTGCTGGGATTCACACGGGTGTAGTATTATTCTCTCTTTCAAAGCGTGCATAAGCGGCATTGGGCTCACCAGAGAGTGAAGCACCACAGCCACTTATGCCGCTAGGTTCCAGCTGAAAGCAAGTAATGGCATGCCAACACTACCATGACTGTTGTGCATCCGATTGTCTCTCGTGGAATTGCAATCTTACTCTCACAATAGCCTTCCGTAGTTGTAAGTGATTATTTTTGTAGTTATTATTTAACTTTAGGGTACAGGCCCTTCTGGTGCAACAAGCCCATGCTATCCAATTACACCCATGAGACCAATTAGCCTTCCAACCAGTACATCTTACGAATGTGGGAGGAAACTTGATCCCCTGCAGGAAACCCGCACAGTAACTTAGAAAATGCACAAACTTCAGGAATTGAGTGCAGGTCGTTGCTGCTGTGGTTGCATTACACTAACCACTGTGCCGCCATGCCATCCCATTAAAGGTTTTGCAGGGTTCTGAAACGCCAGTCAATGCACAATAGGATAATATTTTGTTCCATGGTGGTCTCTGATGTGCCCTGGTTCCCGCATACTGAATGCAGGAAGATGATTTCAATCGAGGAGCATTAAATCTGAAGTCCCAAGTCACCGGCGTACATTTTAGGTGTTACCTGGATTGTCAGAATTGCCCTAGCTATTGGCAAATCACCTGGAAAGGGAATCGTACAGTTGGGATAAAAATAGAAAATGCTAGAAGTGCTCAGCAGATGAGTCAGTGTAGATGGAGAGAAAAACAGGGAACATTTCAGGTGCATGAGCCTACAGAGGAGTCAATGAGGATTGAAGTTCATACTTATAGAGACATTGCAATGAAAAATTTTCACTCCCACCTTTGCCATAGGAAACAGTGGTATAGCAATATGCATCAGTCCCTGGATTTGCAGTTGCATGTTTGTCAGAGCGCGCTGGAAACTCAACAGAGTCTACAGAAAAAAAAGGTAAGAATGTTCTTTACTCAAATATTACATTCTAATGAAAATTCATAACTCACTTTGATCTAGTTTTTTCATTTGAATTACCTGGATAATAATAGAAGTTAATTCCTGTTCTAAAGTTTCCTATTTGATTGCCTACAATGATTGACAGCTGAAGTTGACATTATAGTGGCGCTTCTTTGCCACACTACATATGCTTTTCACTCCATTAGAAAGTGCTACTTTAACCCACCAGTTTGGAATGGTTATACTGAAACTTGCATCATGGAAGAAAGACTGTCACACATTTGCTTGTTTCCTGAAGGAACTAACTGTTCAGACCCTTTCCCCTTTTCCCCAGAATATAACAAAGCATTTTATGAAGGACACAGTTTGCATTTATCTAGCAGGAAGTCAGAACTCAATTGAAACACACCATATCTGAAGCCCATTTAAGAATTTGCCCAATTTACACTGCCTGCTTAGCACGTATCAACATAACACAATATATACCTGTTGGAATGGGTTATGAGTGCTGTGGCCACAATACAAATAATAATGCACAATATCTGTAACAGAAGTAAATATAAATTAGAAGAGTTTTTGACTATCAATGTGAGCAACCATCTTAAGAGCACAACTATTTTTAAGCCAATTTCACAACAGGAAATAGACAAAAATCTGAAAATGTGAGTATCCACATAATAACAAATCTTTTGGAGTTCATTTTTAGCAAAGAAATGCTCGGTGTCAGCTGCATTCTTCAATTGGAATTTTGTTTCTTTCATAATGCCAAGGTAAGTGGGATGATCAGATATTGGCACAACTTTGCTGTGTGATGCATCTGAATACGGGGTCAACATGAGTTTATTATTGACTAGTGAAGCTTGAAATCTTCCACAAGCTTCATTGCCCTGTTACTGCTTCCTGCTACGGGAAACTCTACAATTATGTGAGACAGGCAGGTGGACTTTAACTGACAATAACTGCAGGCAGTTATAATGAGACACTTTCTCCTCCAGAAAAGGGGGATTTTCATTATCAAGGTCATTCACATAGAACTTCATTAACCCTAACTCTGCTCTAGTCTACTGCCTACTGTCTCCTCTACTGCCACGATGAGGCCACTCTCAGTTTGGAGGAGTCACACCTCTTTCTATCCAGGTAGCCTCCAACCTGACAGCATGAACATTGATTTCACTAACTTCCAGTAATTTCTCCTCCACCCCTCTTCTTCCTTTCCTCATTCTGGCTCTTATCTTTTGCTCACCTGCCTATCACCTCTCTCCCTCTGTTGCCCCTCCTCCTTCCCTTTCTCCCATGGTCCACTCTTCTCTCCTATCAGATTCCTTCTTCAACGTTAACATCCTCCATCTCCCAGCTTCTCACTTCATCTGCCTTCACCCATCACCTGCTAGCTTGTACTCCATCCGTTCCCCTCAACTCCTTATTCATTCCAATGTTCCCTCCAAGGTTTGCCACTAGTGCACAAAGGAATTTAAACCGTGCACCAAAGGGTGTCACCCTCTACCTCGTTGGCACTTTAAGTACATTTCACAATCGTACGCAATCACATTTCCTTTTCCGGTTTCTGATGCGGATGGTGTTGACAACGTGGAGTTTGCGATAATTTGTCTGCAGGGAACAGGTTTATTTATACCGTTTTTATTGAAGAAATTATTCAGTGTGCACATGTTGCTGCCACTGGGCACAGAACAGCATAGTGCACAGAGAACAAGAATTTTGCGCACACAGGTCATTACGAATTAGAGGGAACACTGCTTGCTCCACTCTTTTCCAGTCCTGATGAAGGGTCTCATCCTGAAATATTGACTCTATTCCTTTCCATACATGCTGCCCTGAGCTTATGTGTTCCTCCAGCATTTTGTCTATTACTCATGAATCTCAAAACTCTGTTTTGTTCTCTTCAGATGCTGAGTATCTGCAGAATTGTGCACTTTGCATTTTTTGTTTACTCTGTCACCATTACACTTTATTTTGCTTTGTTTTATTCTGGTCTACTCCAATGATCTGATCTGTATGAAAAGTACGCAAGACAAATTTTTCCACTGCGTTTCAGTGTACGGGACAATAATAAAATATTCCAATCATTGAACCAATGGGCATCGGAAAAAAATATTTTAAACAGAGAAAAAGACATAAGATACTGGGAATGAATACATAAATTGGATTAAATGGACAGAACTTCCAAAAATCTGGTAAAGTTTGGACAAATGAACCTAGATTTTTTCCTTCTCAGCATGTCTTCTGAAATCCTCAGTTCTGACATCAACCAATGATGAAAGGTTTTTTATTTGCTATACAAGATCACACTTAAAAAGATGTGCCATAGAAGTCAAGGGAAAGCAAGACAATTAGTGATATTTGTATCAGTTGCCATATTTAGAGGACAAGAGCAAGAATATTTTTTATACAATACAATCAAGGTTTTAAAAGTGCTAATTTACCTGAGCTAATTTTATTCTGGGTCATATTCATGATGAACTTATCTGGAGCCACGCAGAAATCACTTGTTCCCTGAAACACATGGAAGTTAAACAATTGGCAATTTAAAATAAGATTCTACACATGTGCCAGGAATAAAAAAGCAAGGAGGAAGAAATAAATCAATAAACCAATGAATGGTGGAGCCTTCATTTTCTTGTGTTTGCCTGAAGAACATTTCTATATTGAACCTGAAGTATATAACCCACTGTTATCTTGCCTCAAAGATATTGCAATTTAATTTGTTCGGGATGTGACAATGTGTAAATTAGTCTGCAATCTGCATAGGCGGGGACATGAGAGATTCTGCAAATGCAGGAAATCTTGATCAACACACAAAAAATGCTGGTGGAATTCAGCAGGTCAGGCAGCATCCATGGAGGGAAATTAGTCAATGTTTTGAGCCGAGAACCTTCATCAGGATTTTGTGAGTGTTATTCATGGGCAGAGGAAGGTTTGAATTTGCTCTCTGGTTTGAATCCTACGTGGGACTGTTCATGTACTTGTAGACAGATGAAATCAAGGGAACTGTGCTGTTCATCTAGAATTCTTTTTTGTGTTTTAGAAATTTCTGTTCATCGGCTTTATTCCATTTATCATTGTTGCTAGAATTGGTGAAGATTATGGTAGTGGGCATAAAAAGATTATTTGAAATCAAGCTGTAATTCATCATTTCAAACAAATCTCACTAAATAGGTGCTGATAATTTACATGACTTCTCAATATGCTCCAAAGATGGAGAGGTGGTATTCAACAGCACAGGGAGGCACTGATTTAGAGTTGGCTATAAGCTTCCAATGACTGTCTACATAGCTTACTTCAGTTGTACATCAACAAACTTAGTATGGCTTTTAACATGTTTAATAAATCTGCCTCCAAACCCATTAAATACATTTAGTATTTTTTTAAGTGCCAACATTTGATGCATTTCATGTACAATTTACAGGAGACCAAAGAGGAATCAAGATAAAAAATGAACATTCTTTTTATGCTCGTTGAATTTATTTTGACTTTTTTTTTCCTGCCAACAGCCTACATCCAAAAGAACCTGCTATTTACTGACAACTACTTAGCATTACAACTAAATTGCTATTACATCCATTATCAGCAAAGAAAAAATGGAATGAGGTGAACATTCTCCTTCAGCCAACAAAAGTGCACCTTAGGCTAACATTCACATTTATTTGTAGTTTGGCTTCATAAAAATGAAAGGTGACCAGGCCAAATGAACAGGATCTGCCTTGCAGCCATTGCAAGTTTTTGATGCTCAATTCTTCAATGTAAAACTCTTCCAACCCTACTGTAACAACCTACCTGGGAAAGTGAACTGATGGAGCTGGTGTTGAGGGACCAGGTGAGATTCTCCGCCAGGTGAACACCAAGAAATTTGGTGCCCTTAATGATCTCGACTGAGGAGCCGTCGATGTTCAGCGGGGAGTGGTCGCTCCGTGCCCTCCTGAAGTCAACAACCATCTCTTTTGTTTTGTTCACATTAAGAGACAGGTTGTTGGCTCTGCACCAGTCTGTTAGCCGGTGCACCCCCTCTCTGTAAGCTGACTCAGCGTCCCACCACAGTGGTGTCATTGGCGAACTTCAAGATGTGGTCCAAGTTGTGTGCTTAAAAATTGTTCTTAAAAACCAGTACAGTATTGCTACTGATGCTGGGACCATTTTCAATAATTCATGTGCTGATAAGGAAGAGCCAGCAAAATGATGCATAAACATGGAGTGGAAAGTGCCTCAAGAAAACTGAAGCTTCAAAGATCAGCAAATCTGCACCCAGGATGTGGACCTGAGCAAGACGCCAATGAGAATGAAAATACAGAACACGCAAATCTTATCTGTCCATTTTTAACAAATACTTCAGCAAAATAGAAAGAACAGCTCAGTGCGTACCAAATGGCACTTTTAAACAACATGTTCCAATGCATTCAACGATCAAGTTAAAGGAAGGTGCATTGGGATGAGTGGCCAAATGCATTTTCGAAGGTAAAGTGTTTAAGTGGTGAAGTAAATGAAGGGGATAAGAGTGATTATGCTACTTGGGAAAATAATTCCAGAGTTTTGTCCTGAGATGATTGAAGGCACAACCACTAATGGTGGTCAATGTTTCCTAAGGTGGGTGTGCACGCACACATCCTTTACTACTAACGCACAAAGGAATTTAAACTGCGCACAAAAGTTAGTCCCCCCTCTACCTCATTGGCATGTTAAGCATATTTCACGATCATCCACAATCACATTTTCTTTTCCGGTTTCTGATGCGGACAGTGTTGACAACATGGAGTTTGCGATAATTTGTACGCAGTTTGTAGAACTGGCTTATGTATTCTGTTTTTATTGAAGAAATTATTCAGTGCACACTCATTGTCGTCACTGGGCACAGCACAAGATTTTTGCACACACTGGTCATGAGAAATTAGAGGGAACATTGATGGTGGTTCAGAAAAAGTGAGGGATTCACAAAAAACTGTACTTGAGAAGCATCATACAAACTACATGCTTCCAGAAGGAAGTAGTTCAAATTCCAATTGCAATGTTCTTAGAAGTGATCAATATCTTTAAAAAAATTGACCAGCTGATTAAAAAGCAGTGTATAACCACAAGGTAACAGTTAATGTCATGCAGAAAAATAACCAAGCTAGTGAGCCAATTTTCCTTCACTGACAGACAAGTACAGTGAATATTAACAATGATAAAGTGTTTGAACATGTTGAAGTTGGCACATTTCTTCAAGAACATAAATGAGAAAAAAGCTTTCAAAGACTTCAGAAATCTTGAACTTTGTTTATTTAGCTTGAATATGTCAAATATCAACTGAAGACCAATTTTTTGACAACAAATCACTGACAATGGCATTATCAGATCTGCCAACACTGGAAGCTTCATATTCTGTTGTTTAATTTGATACCCCTACGGAGAAGTATCCCCAGGCAAATTACTCATGTCGTAATTTAACATCCAAACTATTTAATACATGACGTTTTTAAGAATACTATAAATAACCACATTTTTAAATGACCTGAGCATGGTATACTCTGTTGGAATTAAATATTCAACATTGAAATTAGTTAGATAAATATTTATACTGGACATCTTTCTTCAAAATGAATGAAAAAGAACAGAGGAAGAAAGGGAATAGAAAGAAAGAACCAAAAGGAGTGAAAAGAGATTCATTCATTTACTTAATTCATTACCTGTACATCAAAACATGCAGCGAAATGTGCCATTTGCGTGTATCATCATAACCTAATGATATAACGGGGGCAAACTGCAAGTGTCACAACACCTTCCGGCACCAACACTGCACATCCACAATGCCCGACACAACGTCAGACAAGCCCTGTTCTTCCCTGTCACCCACTTACCCATGCACATGCACAGTCCTTCAACCCCTGGGCCAGCCATCTTCCGAGAAGCAAATATTTTAAAATCCTATGTGTAGGACTCTTGCAATGAACAAGACTAATAATCTTATCTGTGTGTCCAAAAGTTACACTGTAACATATTATGGCAGAAAAGTTCTGATAAAGGGTCACAGACTGAAATGTCAACTGTACACTTCTCCATAGATGCTGCCTGGCCTGCTGAGTTCCTAAAGCATTTTGTGTGTGTTGCAAAGGATCAATCTGATTGAGATGGATCCTAAATCAATTTTCAATTCATTCAGAATAAACAAAGCTCCTGTCAGCACACCTCTCGAGGCAATGGAAGTAGAAGTGGAAAGAAAGTGGAATGTTTAAAAACAAATTTAAGGAAGTATTGAAATGAAGTGATTCATCCACAGTTTAATGTGGAAGCCCAGCAGGGCTGTGCACTTTAAAATAGTACCATCATACAATTGTCCAGTTAGGAGACATTGGAGCTTTCTCCCCAACCACCATCCAGAACAAGAGGGGAACAAATCATGTCATGAAGATGAAACACAACATGGGATTCAATCCGTTGACTGTCGCCAAAGGCCATCACCTGCTTATCAGGTTTAACAAGACCATACCAGTTGTCAGGGTTGGGACAGGAAACAGAATAAATTAAGGAAATCATACCATTGTTTACATCATCAGATATATAAACAAAATGAAAATGTAATAGATCTATGATCAAGCCAACACACATCTATTCTTGTTGATATTTAAACACATATTTCATCTGTTTTACATAAAATGTACTCATCTTGCAACAGAACCATTCTGTGTTCAGCATTAATGAACTGCACTAATATGGCACATATTCAACATTAAGTAGAAGTTAGATGGAAGAAACACTAATCTGTACAAATAGAAAAAATATTGTTGTACCATGTACGGCACCTCTAAATGACCTCTAATCTGTATATTCTGAATTTTAAGTACCTGATTTCAGAAGGTTTTTGTTCTAGGCACAAGCTGAAACAAAGCTAGAAGATTATTGTGAACGTCCGAGCTTCAGTTACAGCCAAATGATAAAGTATTGGTGAGTTACTACAAGATTGAAAACACATGAAGGAAATGTAATACATTCAGTTACATATACAATGCCTTTGCTCTATAATAGTCATTGATGAAAAAGGATCTAGTGCTTTCTTGGCATTTATGACAAATAAATAGCACACTTATTCTTGGGCTTCCAGCCAGATATCGATTATGACCGACATAATCAATGACAAACTCTGCTATCTTCATCAGGGATGACGCCTAGGCACGTCTAGCCGGGTGGTATTAATACTCCCCCTTAGTCTGTCCCTCCTGATTGGCTAGTCCTCATCCAATCAGGTTTCCACTCTTCCACTTTGTTTACAATTAAATTTCAGCGTATATTGGCCAGACCTGCATCAAGGAGCACAGGGGGTATATCCGGTGGTAGCAGAACACTGCATTTGCAGTGGCCACAGGATTGACTTTGATGGCACAAAGCTCCTGTGCCACACCATTGGCGTTTGGGACTCCCTGGTAAAGAAAGTCATTGGAATAACAATAGAGGAAAAGAATTTTAACAAGGACAAAGGTCTTGCTCTCAGTAAGAACTGGAAATCAACTGTAAACAAGGTGGGAGAGTGGAAACCTGATTGGATGAGGACTAGCCAATCAGGAGGCACAGACATTTCGATGACAAATTCTGCTATCTAAATACCACAGGACCAGACAAGCTCAGGCATCATCCCTGAAGAAGTTGGCAGAGTTTGTCATTGAAAAGTTGGTTAAAATCGATACCTGCATCCGGCTAGAAATCCGAGAAGAACTTATTTGTCATTGATGAAGTTAACTGTTGTTCCAGTGTTGGGGAACAGGTATTTCTATCACACTTAAATGCACCTTGCTCCAGATGGAAAAAAGACAGAATATAATAAAATTTCAATCATCCAACAGTCTTGGGACTTTGATATTGCTGGACTAGCAGATTTTCCATGTTATTGTATTTCACTCCTATTAATACTGAAACACATTTATACCACTTTTTCTTACATATTATACTGTCCTGTATTTTCTAGTCAATTTGTTTTTGCACCCAGATTCAAGATATTCAGTTCAATCTCTCTGCTCCTCCCTCCTGCTCAATCTGTTCCCTTGGTCTTTGTCTCTTTTCCGTATCACTTGTTTGACATCACCAAAAAGGCAAGTTACGGGAAACAACAGATTAATTACTTCTTGGCCCTGACCTTTTACCACTGACAGTTCCCTTGTGTCAGCACACAGCCCATTGTTGAGTCCTGATGTAGATCCTAGTCACGTTCAATGGACGGACTGAGGTCCCACAAAGTTAACTCAATGAATGGTGTTAACTGCTTCTCTATTCCCCTCTCTGCAGCACTGAGTACTGTTGTCACAATGGTACGTACCATCTTGCCCCAGCAGTTTTTCTATAAAGTGGCTGACAGCAAGATTTTTGACTGCAAAGAGCAGTCAACATAAATCCTCATCAAAGACACGAAGTGTGAAATTCCTGCATATCACTGGACAATGATCTGAAATTAGCAATTTTGCTAATTTCTTCCTTTTCAAGCCTGGGGAGAAAAGCCAAAACCACATAATGAATAAATTTGGCTTTTCTGTTTTATTTGAAGCTAGAACCATAATATTCTGCCAGACAATTAAATAACCTGAGTAATGCAGCACCAGATCAGCATTGAGTCTGAACCTGAGGACAATGTTTAACCAGGGAAGTTCAATGTCCCCCCCCCACAACATTCTACATGGTAGGGTAATATAATCCTCCAATTTAAAATTTTACCAGATGTATATATAGTATCTGCTACCAGAGGGCGCAGTTAAGAAAACTCTCAGAAATGCACCGTAAAAAACCAGCAAATGATAGGAAGTTTTTGAAATTTGCTCATGGAGAAAGGTGAAGAAAAATGGAAGGAGTGGAAGAGTGTAGACACTAGCCTGGACTAAGTTGGACAAATGATTATTGTGCTCTATGTAATGCTTGTGGCTGTCATCGCCTTAGAAAGAACCAGATTTTCAACTGAAGTAGATTTTATTTTGTAGACTTCTATTTCAAATCTGCATACCTTGCAAAAGGAATGCAAATTTATCAGATAGATTTCCATTTAAACAATTGTCAAGTTGTCTCATGAAACAGTAATCACAGCAAGAACTAAGTGGCAGTTGTGAGTCACGTTTTACACAGAGAGCGATGGGAGTCTGCAATGCGCTGCCAGGGTAGTAGTGCAGCCAGATACACCAGAGGAAATTTAAAAGGTTCTTATACAGCCACATGAATGTGCAGAGATTGGAAGGATATGGATTTTAAGTAGGCGGGGGATTAGTTTAGGCAGACATCTAATTACTCATTTAACAAGTTCAGCACATCATGAAGAGCCTGTTCTTATGTTCTCATCCACTTTCAATATTATTGTGACTTCTATATTGAGACCAATACTGATTGCCTTTCCTGTCACAAGGTCTTCAAGCTTAAAAAAACATGAATGCGAACTTTTAATCTCGATACGCATTAGTCATACTTTGCAAGTAGAGTTGTTGGTAAATAAGCTGTAGAAGCAGTTGGCATTCCACACAGAAACAGGACCTTCGCTTACTTACCACGGCTGCAGCAGTGTCCAGACCCAGCGACCCCCAGCTGACAATTACAGTCAGGACGCCAAGGACAATCATTCTGGAAAATATAAAAACATGAAATGTTATGAATAACAATTAGAACAATGTCATTGCCACAGATTTAGCTTTCAGAAGTTACTGGACAAATTAATTGAGGAGAGTTTAATTGTAAGAATTAGGTAAAACAATTGAAGAATCAAAACATGCTGCACACATTTCCTTTTCAGCAGAATTTTATCTTGTGATCAAATTCTACAGAAGACACATTTGTCCCTTATTTTTCACTTCACAGATTGAGACTAATTTTCAATATTCATTTACGGTATCCATTTTCTGCCTGCAGCTTTTGAGGTGATTAATGTCACTCCAACGTCTCTTTTCCATTAGGTACAGAAGCCTGAAGGCACACACTTAGCAATTCAAGAAAAGCTTCTTCCCTTCTGCTGTCCAATTTCTAAACAGACATTGAACGCATGAACACTATCTCACTTTTTTTAAAAATACTGTTTTTGCGCTATTTTTAATTTACTATTTAATATACATACATACATACATACATATATTTAATATACATACCACAACAGCAAAAACAGAAAATGCTGTAGATACTCAAATTGGGCTGAATCTTACCCTATTTACAAACCGCTTCATAACAGTTCACTGATCAGGGAACATTGCACAAACCGGATTTTGATTACTGTTGGTAACCATATCTTCAGCAGCCAAGGCTCCTCTGTTCTGTAATCTCTTTGTTAATCACATGAACACAAGAAAATAGCAGGATATGCTGCTCAGCCCTTAAACATGCCCACGATTCAATATCAACAAGTCCAATCTGCCTCCTCCTCTTCTGTGGCAGTACCCCATCACCCCAAAATCCCTTGCATTTCAAAAAGTAATGTCTACTTTCTACTTTAATATCTCCAATAATCTAGTCTTCACCACCCTTTGGGATGGAGAATTCCAAAGATTTACCACACTCTTGGAGAAGGTCCTAAATGACTGTTTTAAATGACCATCCTCTAACCTTGACTACGTCTCATCATTTGAGATTCTTCCATTAGTGGAAATGTTTGAATATCAATGATATCATGCCCCCTAAGGATCTACTATGTTTTAGTAAGATCACCACTTGTTCTTCTAGACTTTGAACAATATAGATCTAATTACTTCCTCAAGCATTTTGTATGTGTTGCTTAGATTTCCAGCATCTGCAGATTTTCCATTTTTGTTATTTCAACTAATCCTGTTTGGATAGCCCCTCACATACTGAGAAATTAACCAAGTGAATTTCTTGTTTGCTATGCCAATAAAGGAAACTCACATATTAGGATTATCTGGGTCACAAAAATTCAGCCTCAAAGAATTCACACATTACCAAAAATTTGATAGTAAAATTTATAAGATTTAAAGTTTTCAGAGTAAAGTTTTCTCTCATGGAATGTGTGAGAAAAAGTGAATGATCAACAAAAAGTTCAGCTTTTTTGCCCCCAACTTGAGTTTCTTGATGCATGTGCAGACAAGGCAACTGCTTATTAGAAGGAACAGAAATGTCAGAGACAGTATTCAGCTAGCTCAGTTACTAAAAATGTAACCTGAATGGCCACTTAGGGAATTAAGTCATCTTATGTTCATTAATCTGGATTCATTGTAATTTAATTATTATCCACATACGCTGCCAAACCATTTTCAAAATAAAACACACAGATCTTTAGAATGATGAAACAAAAACAGTAAAGTGGCCTGACCTGCATTTTTCTGTTTTTGATTTAGATTTCCAGTACCTGTTTTTTCCAGATTCACTTTATTTTCAGTTCAAAAGGTTAAACTGCAAGTACAGAAAGCCTAAACTCATTCTCCTGGTAAAAGTAGCCTTGACCAGAAGAATCTTAATTTAATGGCCAACTACTTTTACTTAATAGAAAATTTAGCCATCCTCATCCATTCTAATTTAAATCTTAATTAGTGACTTTGTATGATTCAAACAGACCTTAAGGAAAATATCTTTTGAACAATGTTCCCTCTAAATTGTAATGACCAAAGTGAGCAAAAATCTTGCCCTGTGACAACAACATGTCAGCACTTAATAATTTCTTCAATAAAAACCAGTATAAGTAAGCCAATTCTAAAATATATAGACAAATCATTGCAAATTCTACATTGTCTACACTGTCCTCATCAGAAACCGGAAAAGGAACTGAGATTGTATATGATTGTGAAATATATTTAACATGCCCACGAGGTAGAGGGTGACAACGTTTTGTGTGCAGTTTACATTCCTTTGTGCACTGGTAGCAAAAGATGTGTGCTGGGAATAGTTTTAGCATTGATCCAACTGGCTGGTCCAAAATAAAAAATATCTTCAAGTCACATTTTCCAATGGAGATGACAACCAGAATACCACAAACAAGATGCAAACGCGTGAAAAAGGTAGTCATGTTACTCAAAATCCAAGAA